>NW_011967214.1:0-15826 GCF_000949405.1 Vollenhovia emeryi | reverse complement strand
TCTCTCAAAAAACGATAGCGAACGCGTTCGCCCGCTCACCGCTCCCCGCTCCCCGCTCGCCACCGTCTCCCATCGATCGATGCGTGACTCCCACTCTCGCCTGCGATTTGTGAGAGATGTCAACAAACACACCATGTTGCATGCTGCCTAGTCCAGCCGTATTGGCTCAGACGTTTTTCTGAATTAGGCGATAATAATTACGATGTTGTAAAATTTTATATAACTTTTCTTCTCAGTTTAACCCAATCGACTATAATCTTGGGGGTCGTCCATATCGAATCTGACACCCTGTATAGCGATAATAATTTGGTTTCATTCAGGCAAAGTAAGTTACGAGTGCAAAGGAATAATATACTTCAATACTAACTCCAAAGCTCTACGATGAACAAATACAGCGTTTATTATATTGTTATAAAATGTAGATTGTTTAATGTCCTTTGGCATTGGCTGTAGGTTTTTGTCAAATATGTGTTCCATTCGATAACTATAAAAATACGGATGTATAGATCTTTAACTTGTCCTTATATTAGCTTTTATAAATAAATTAATAAAGCTTGTGATATTTAAGGCTCATATTTTTACCTGGAGATTCTAAACAAAGCGCAAATGTGCAAAACGTATGCTATTAGTATTGTTGCAATAGCCATTACTGTGATGGTTCCAGCATAAACAGTGAAGAAAATGTGTGTCAAAATAGCGTAAAAATACGTTTCCTCATCAACAAAGTATTCCACATCAACTATTGTTTGTTGCCGTCGCGATTCATTCATTGGTATAATCACATCAAGCATATGGGGTACCCAAATTATTAAGACTAATCCCAATGAAAAACATGTACTCGTAACTAAAGCAAGTGAATCATGACATATATTGAACGTGGTATGAAAAGCGGTAATACACATTTGTCATATTTTACTAAAGAAATACAAATAATACCGAGATTAAACTTATACAACCAGTATTAATTTATTTGTATTGGCATCAATATAAAGCTATTATGTTTTAAAATAATTTATATTACTTTTTAAAACATTTAAATTTAAATATAAATGTAACGTCTAATGATTATAAAATAAATTAACATTTAAATAAAAATAATATACTTGGAAGAGCACTTGATTGATACAATTGACGTTTGATTTTATATCTTACGTATAAGAAAGATCGTATGGAATTTTGCATTGTTTGCATATTTTTGTATCACTTCCAATTCTGCCTGAGTCTTTAACATATTCCAATCGTATCGAACCCTATCGAAGATATATTTGATCTACCACAAATAAAATATTTTATTGTGTAAGTTTTTTTTGTGTTGTACGTTCTATTAGATACTTTTCTTATTCTCTTGCAATTTAATGGTTTTTTAAATATATTGAATAATTATGACATAACATATCTTGTTATTTAAATCAGGAAATAGAAAAACTAATATGGATTAAAAATATTAAATTAATAAAACGCTAAAAGTATTAAAATAATTAAAATATTTCAACAAAATCTCTTACAACAGAATTCCAAATGCGTTAAAACCAAGTGAATACTTACCTTATCGCTGAGTAGAATGCCTGCGTTATATTTTACAATAAATATACAAGTAAGAATGATTGACATCAACATTTTGGTAAAAGTACCGATGCTGTACTGTCTTACAAAAAACGGGATAAACTGAAAGAAGTAACGTTATTGAACGAGTATAACAAATATGTAAATTAAAACTAATTTACATACGAATTTATTCATTTAATATTATAGAGACTTGTCAATTTTTGTATCAGAGCGACTTGACATAAACATTTATCCAAAAGTATAATATTACTCCGCCAATTATTAAAATGGGGGTTGAGTAAGTCGACTGGGACCCAGTCCCATTTCTGCGCCGCTACAAGGATGACGAATGTCTAGAGAGACACAAACTTTGCTTAAAATTAATTCTAATTGGTGCCTAATGGCATTTAACCACTTGCTACGCACTGATTGAATTTGTCTGATTGCACTTGATAAGGGCCAAAACCCATGGCCGAAACGTTGTGCTAATAAAGGAGGTTTTCCTGCTGCCAGTTGTGTCGACTTACTCAACCCCCATTATAAACATTTATTTAATATATTAATAATAAAATACATGTAGAATAAGAAATATAATACCTGACATGTTACGAAGGATATGGATAACGTTTGGAAAAAGATGTTTTGTACTTTCTTGAAAGTTGAAATTTGATAAGGCCACAGACCGAGAGACAGCAGAAGAATTTTATTCAGCTTATAATACCGTTCTCCAGCAAAGTCCATCTTGCACGAAAGCTAAAATGCGTATGTCAGGAATAACGCTACAAAACTGTGTTTCCCCCTCCATGTATCGAGTTTAGGTAGACGATGAATTTTTCTTTCTTAAACTCATAAGATAATTGTAAAGATGACGTTTAATTTACTGTGGAGTAAGTAGCAGGTGTTAGAAGGAGGGAATAGGTGTACGTAGTAAATAGAGAGAATAATTTTCCTCGATTTTCTCCCGCTTACTCGACCGTAAAATGTATAAGTCAATAAAAGTGATATTATCAAAATTAGCGAAATACATCGTATACTTTTTCTTTAGAAGTAGTTTTGTCTTTATGTCGAAGACTATAAGTTCTACGGGTAACTTTACGGATAACTTAAGCCAGGATAATTCAGTTAGCAGAGCATTCCCCCGGCAAGCGGAAGGTCCCTGGTTTGAATTCCCGTCTAGTCTTATTGTTAGCCCGTTATTTTTCTCGACGAAAAATTACTAAGCGGTGCGTCTTAGTGCCTACCGCCCCGAAGGTATACGCCCCCATTTATTACTATGGTAACCATCACTATTTTATGTACTCACCACTTTATTATTATTCGCGTCGACTTCTCGTTCTAGTGTCATGCAAGGCTTTTACAATATACGTACATACGTACAGTAGCAACAACTTTCATATTCGTGTCTATTAATGAATTTAAAAAGTTGGATGTAACAGTGCAATAATTTAACAAACGTTTTGCAGCAGGGGTGAAAAATACGGATTATTACATGTTTCATTGTTCATGTATAAAGAAGGAAGGTACATATTGATTACCTCTCCATTTCATAATGCCTTGCTAATGTATGTTCCACAATGCACCGTTCCATTACTCCTACAGTCAGTAGACGTTCCACTTTTATTATTTCTGCTAACGCGATGATAGTTGTGTAACGATTTGTCTAATAATTATAGGAGAAACTTCAGTATTCATCTGAAAGAAATATCGATGCGCGTGTGGAATATTGTCAAATGCGCTTCCAGAGTACGGCGAAAGTGTGGGAAACTGTGCGTGACGCACGTAGGGGTGTGGTGTACTCACATGCGTACGTATATCTGTCGCTTATGGCTACGCAATTCATGCGTAAATTCGCACCCGCACGCCGCGCAGTTGCGCGTCTCAAAGCAGTATATACGAGTCTCTTATAAGAGATGATAGACCCCAAGGCTGCGTATTTATGTCACGTCGTGATCAACAATTTGTGAGATCTCTGGTTCCGCAAGTTCGCGCGAAACGAAGTCGCCGAAACTTTTGAAACGATTTATTTTTGCCAGTTTAGAATTTTTTTTGATTAATTTATAGTGTCCGCAAGTGCTTCGCAAAAATGTTAGTGGATCTTTCGCTCTCTATAAAAAATGTGAGGTTTGGTTAGAGTGACCGGATTGGCCTCTATTTCTTAGGAGGTAGTTCTTCCTCTTCTGAGATATCCTCTTCCCACTCGGTTGCCTCGTTGTGTTTTCTTCGAGGTTCGCCAGTGAGCCTTTATTTGCACTCAGGCTGTTGAAGTGTTGAATTATGAAGGCGACATTAAGTTTTATGTATTGTATATTTCGTGATTCATCTTATTATGTTATATTAAAAAACAATTAAAAAGTAAATTATATTTAATATCTGCACCGAAAAAGGGAAATTACATTGGACAGATATTATTGTTGATAATAGAAAAGCAAGATAAAAAGTGATCCAAAAATGTGTCTGAATCTGTGATACAATAGCAATAATTTCAAAAACACAAAGAAATGCATTGCACTATTATTTATTTTAATTTATTTTATTAATGAATATGTAGAAAAGTACATGTAAAATGTACTGTACATATCCTAGACCTACGACTCGGATAACTAAAACGTAATTGTTACTTCTTTCCGCTTTCTTTGTTTGTTTCCACGGATTGAAAAACCATAACATAGGAAATGCACGTACTTAGAACCTATAAATATTATAAGTAATAAATATTTGAGATCTTTTTCTCTCGTGGGATTCATGAAAATTAAATTACCCGCAATATTCCTTACCTTAGCAAAACCTTCTAATGACACGTTAAATAAAACTCCAATTGTTAACGCACTATGTTTGTTACTTTTTTGTATTATGAGTAGTATTAATTTTTGCATACATAACGGCGCAGCGTACCACTGTGCATTATATCTATTATATACACAAATATACATATACAGCAATTAATACAAATTAATATATTTTATTAAATGATATTATTAAATTATCAATTAAACCTCTTGACTTATATTCTTTGTATGTTTTACAAGTAATATTTAATGAGATACAAAATTATGTACTGACGATTATGCACATTAATTACATATTACGGAATTATTACAGAATTACGAATTATATTGTACAATAAATATATTTAAAATATTATACAATTTGTAAAATATGTTTACTTACGTCGCTTGAGAAATGCCACTGCTGCTATCTATAATGTTCTGTCCAGCATAATTTCCCATAAAAATACAATATAATTGTGCTAATATCATTGAACTGTTCATAAATAAATCTACTTTTACCAAGGATGTTACTGCATTAAGTACCTTGAATCAAACATTATTTATTAATTTTATAACTCTTCTGTAGTTTAATATTTGTATATCATCATAATAATTAACTTTTTTCGAATACTTGATATAATATTCTGTTTTTTTGCATTTACGCTTACATTGTAGAAACTGAGACTCATCGAAGCCACACTAAATACTAATAGCACGATATAGAATAACGAAAAACTGTTCGTGAGAAAATTGGCAGAACTTTAACATCAAAATATGTATTTAGTTTTTATTAGTAACGATAACATTTAGGCCTTTGCGCTCAGCCTTTTTTGCAAGGATTTTCAGACACATTTAATTAAAAAAAAATGGCAGTTTATTAAATACTGCTGTTTTTAGCTTTGTTCATGAAACAACTGTTATATGAACACAAATCTATATTTGTACACTAATATGTCGAGACATTTATTTTGTCTTGTCCTGGCAAAGTAGGTTATGAATGCAAAGGAATAATATAATTTAATACTAACTCCATAGCTCTACGATGAACATATACAGCGTGAATTAAATTGTTATAAAGTATAGACTGTTTAATGTCCTTTGGCATTAATTGTACATTTTTGTCAAATATGTGTTCCATGTTATAGCTATGAAAATATGGATGCATGAATACTAAACGTGTTTTTATATTAGGTTTTTAAATAAATCAATAAAGTTTGTGGGTGCGTGCGTACAATACAAGCTACTCCAAATATAAAAGTTACAGTAAGTCGAGTCCAAGAGAGTCAAAGTAAATTAATGAAATGATCGCATGAAACAGTAGAAACGACGACATATTCAATAGCATATTTAAAACGAGAATAAATGAGACAAGCTTTTCCCCTCTTTCTCACGTTTATACATACTCAATTTTTTTTAAACTCAACATATCGTCATATTTTTCTCACCATTTATTTAACCGTTCTACGTTTCTAAGATGTCAAAACACCAGTATCATCTCTGCTGCCACCTTACATTTTTAATTTTTATTTTATATCTTCTATTCTATTGTAATTTTGTTAATTACACTGACTAGCCTCCGTTTTAAAACATACAACTCTAATACGTTTAATATGTTTTCATGTCTTTAATTATTTTATATGTTTTTCATCTAAACATATAACGTCTTTTAACGTTTTATATGTTTTTATGTCTTTAATTATTTTAACTCATAATGTCATTAATTACTTCATGCTAGATCTTTTTTATTTATCGCGCTGAAGAAGAACAAAGAAATTGTTCAAAACATTCGCCTTTTATCTATTCTCATTTTAAATCTGTTATTTTAAAGATATCAGCGTTTCTATGATTTTATGCAATGTTAAATATATTGTTTTAGCAAACTTCTTTTAATTTATTTACTTTGACTCTTTTGACCTTGACTTATTGTAATTGATAGAGATATTTAATTATTTATTTATTTCTTCTTTTACCTGGCGATTTTAAACAAAGCGCAAATGTGCGAAATGAATATTAGAAATACTGTTGCAATAGCTACTACTGTCATGCATCCAGCATAAATAGTTAAGACCATATGCATCAAAATAGCGAAAAAGTATGTTTCTTCATCGACAAAGTATTCCAGATTAATTAAAATTTGTCGCGGTCGCGATGCATTCATTGGTGGAAACACATCAAGTATACGAGGGAACCAACATATTATAAGTAATCCCAATCCAATGCTAGTACACACAACTGAAGCAACAAAATTATGATACTGTGAACATGTAGTGGACGTAGTATAAAATGCAATATATTTTATATTTTGTTAAAAAGTACAAGAAATTCAGAGAACACAATACCACAGATATTAATTTAATTGTTTTGACATTTATCTAAAGATGTTATTGTTAAAAATTTGACATATGCTTTCTAAAACATTTGAATTTAAATGATATAAATATAATGTGTAATGCTTATAAAATGATTTAACATTCAAATAAAAATAATATACTAGGAAAAGGACTGGATTGATACAATTGACATTTGATTTTATATCTTACGAATAGCAAGGACCGTATGGAATTTTGCTTCGTTTGCATATTTTCGTAAAATTTCCAATTCTGCATGAGCTTGTAACATATTCCAATCGTATCGAACTCTATCGAAGATATATTTGATCTATGATCACAAATAAAATATCTTATTTTGGCAATTTTTGGAAATTATATGTCCTATGAGATACTTTTTATATTTTCATGCAATTGTAATAATTTTTTAATAGTATTCAATTAAATATTTTTTAATATGTTAGATAGTTATGTCATACGATGTTAAGTAAAGTGGGAAATAGAAAAACTAAAATGGATAAAATATATTATTTCAACAAAAAATCTTATATTAATAGAATTTCAAATACGTTAAAACCAAGTGAACACTTACGTTATCGCTGAGTAAGAGACATGTATTGTATACTAGAATAAATATACCAGTAATAACAATGTGCGACAACATTTGACAAATATATATGATGCTGTACTGTTTTATAAACAATGGAATGCACTGAAAGCAGTAACCTTATAGAATGATTATAGCAAAAATGTAAACAAACATTAACTCACGTAAACATTTATTCATTTAATATTACAGGGAATTGTCAATTTTTGTATATGATAGACTTGTCATAAAATTTCATTTTAATAAATAAAATACATGTAAAATGAGAAATTTAATACCTGGCATGTTAGAAAGGATATGAATAACGTTTGGTAAAAGATATTTTGTACTTTCTTGAAAGTTGAAATCTGATCAGGCCACAGACCGAGAGACAACAGAAGAATTCTATTCAGATTATAATACCGTTCTCCAGCGAAGTCCATCTTCCACGAAAGCTAAAATGCGTATGTCAGGACTAACGCTACAAAACTGTGTTTCCCCCTCCATGTATCGAATTTAGATAGACGATGAATTTTTCTTTTTTAGTCTCATAAGATAATTGTAAAGGTGACGTTCAGTTTGCCGTGGGATTAATAGCAGATGTAAAAAATTCATAAAGCACCGGCAAGGGGGAAATAGGTGTGTGTAGTAAATAAAGAGAATAAGTTTCCTCGATTTTCTCCCGCCTCGACTATAAAACGAATAAGTCAATAAAAATGATATTACCAAAATTAGCAAAATACATCGTATATTTTTTCCTTAGAAATAGATGTGTTTTTATGACAAACACCATGTTTTACGGGTAACTTTACGGATAACCTGTGAGCCTGGATAATTCAGTTGGTAGAGCATTCGCCCGGTAAGCGGAAGGTCCCCCGGTTCGAATTCTGGTCTGGTCTTATTGTTAGCCCGTTATTTTTCTCGTCGAAAAATTACTAAGTGGTGCATCTTAGTGCCTGTGTGCCGGTGTACCCCCATTTATTACTATGGTAACCATCACTATTGTACCTGCTCACTACTTTATTATTACACGCGTCGACTCCGTTCTAGTGTAGTTCATAGAACGTCTTTACAATATACATACATACGTACAATAGCAACACTTTTCATATTTCATGTGTATTGATGAATTTAAAAAGTTGGATATAACAGTGCAATAATGCAACGAACGTTTTGCATAATTGTGGAGAGTGCAGATTATTACATGTTTCATTGTGCGTGTATAAAGAAGTAAACATATTGATTACCTTTCCAATGTGTGTTCAGCAGTGCACATTTCCATTACTTCTACAGTCGGTAGACGTTGTACTTTTATTATTCCTGTTAACGCGATGGTTAGGCTTGTCGCTTATACTTAGTCGCTTATACTTGGCGCGAGACACTACCGTGTCTCGTGATAGATGTTGTGTAACAATTCGTCTAATTAGAAGAATTTCATCTTTCAGCTGAAAGACATATCGATGCGCGTGGGGAATATTGTCAAAGACGCTTATAGAGTACGGCGAAAGTGTGTGAAACTGTGCGTGACGCACGTAGGGGTGTACTCACGCACGTACGTATGTCTGTCGCTTATGGCTGCGTAAGTCATGCGTAAATTCGCACCGGAACGCCGCGCAGTGACACAGCGTGTCCTTATACGCAAAGAAGTATATACGAGTCTCTTGTAAGAGATGATTAACTCTGTCGATATTTTGTTTCCAAAATTTTTTGTCAGAAAGTAAAATAACGTGATCAACTAGATTAATAATAGTGTTAATTTTGTATTTAAAAGGGTGGCTGGAAAAGTAGTTCACGTATATGTAGTCCAGAAAAGGATGGTTTTTGTTACCAATTTTCAAAATTTTATTGTTGTCTTTGATTAATATTACGTCAAGGAATAGAGTTGTGTGATTCAATTTCGTGAGTGAATTTTAACCGTGGATGGTAATTGTTAAATATAGAAAGAACAAAACTAATCTTAGTCTTGAGTAAAACAGTGAAAATGTCATCTACGTATCTGTAATAAATGGGGACGTCAAAGTTCAGTTTCTGTAGACAGTCTGCCTCTAAGTCATCCATTACCATGTCAGCCAGAATCGGTGACAGAGGAGGTCCTATAGGGCTTCTGAAAATCTGCTCGTAGAATTGTCCGTCAAAACTGGTAGAATTTAGAATTAATTCGATAGCGTGTAGGAACTGTGGTAAGTTAAGTAATGTATTTGGTGAAATATCACGCCAGCGTTTTTCAATTGCTCCAAACACCAGTTCTTTATGGAGGGTAGTGAAAAGTGAAGCGACGTCCAAAGACATACACAGGTTCCCAGGAGGAACATAGATATTTTCGACCGTAGTCACCAATGACCAGATGTCTCTGATGTGTGACCGTGGCTTCTGGACAGATAGGTGTAGAATGTCGTGCAGATATCTGGCTATATTATAGAGGGGGCTTCCCCTCCAAAGCAGGCACTATAATACTTAGCGGAAACCCATTCTTATGTACCTTGGGAAGTACGGAACAGCGACAAAGATTCCCATTGGTACAGTTCAAACACGTGTAAGTGAGTGTATCAATTATATCATTATCCCGCCCAGATTTCATAAGTAAATTTATTTTTGACATTAATTGTTTAATGGGGGTTGTTTTTTAGTTTGCGGTATGTAGATGTACCATTCAGTAGTTCATTCATTTGCCCGACATAAACCATTCTGTCCATAACCACAATGACTTGTCCCTTGTCAGTTGCAGTGACAAATATATTATCATAACTTATGTCTATAAATTCATTTTATTTATTCATTAATTTTATTTATTTATTTCAATTAATTTTATTAATGAATATATAAGGAAGTACACGTAGAATGTACTGACCACATCCTATACCTGTAAATCGGATTCTTTAAACGTAACTATTACTTTTTCCATCTTCTTTGTATAATCCCACGGATTGAAGGACCATGAGGTAGGATATAGACATACTCATGAGCTATAAATATTATACATAATAAATATTAAAAATGTCTTTCTCTTATGGGATTCGTCAAAATTAAATTACTTGTAATTTCTTACCGAACTAAAACCTTGTAACGACGCGCCAAATAAACCTCCAACCAATAAAATACTTCTTCTGTTACTTCTTTGTATTATGAGTATCATCAACTTTTGCATACATAATGGCGCAGCATACCACTGTGCATTATATCTATTAATACATACACAGATATACATAGCAATATAACAATTAATATGAATTAATATACATATTTGAATAAATGACATTTTTAAATAATCAAATAGACCTCTTGATTTGAGTTCTTAGTTAGTTTGACAAGTCATATTTAATGAGATAAAAAATTATGTATTCGCAATTATTCACATCAATGACAGTAATTTGTATTAACATATTGTAACATTCGGACGATATGTTTACTTACGTCGCTTCACAAATGCCAGTGCTGCTATCTATAATGTCCTGTCCAATATAATTTTCCAACAAAATCAAATATAATTGTACAAATAACAAGCAACCGCACACTATTAATTCCACTATTTCCAGGGATCTTACCGCATTAATAAACTTGAATTGAACATTATTTCTTAATTACATATCTTTTGAGCAGTTTTATATTATTTGTATATCACAATAATAATTAACCCTTTTCGAATAAATGATATTCCTTCCGCAATACGTGTATTTGGGCTTACGTTGAAGAAACTGAGACTCATAGCAGGCACAACAAGTACTAATAACACGACATACATTGTTGAAAAACTGTTTGTCCAAATATTGGCTAAACTGTAACAGCAAAATATGTATTTATTATTTATTCGTTGCAATAATATTAAAGCCTTTGCGCTCAACTCTTTTTGCGGCGATTTTTAGACATATCTTATTGTAAGTAAAATGGCAGTTCATTTTAAATTCTGCTGTTTTTAACTTCGTTTATGAGTTATTTCTTTTATGAACAAAAATTAATATTTGTAATACATCGCGATAATAATTTGGTTTCATTCAGGCAAAGTAGGTTACGAGTGCAAAAGAATAATATATTGTACTTTAATACTAACTCCAAAGCTCTACGATGAACATATACGGCGTTTATTATATTGTTATAAACTACAGATTGTTTAATGTCCTTTGCTATTGGTTGTGCGTTTTTGTCAAATATGTGTTCCATTCGATAGCTAGAAAAATACGGATGTACGGATAATACACTTGTTCTTATGTTAGTTTTTTAATTAAATCAACAAAGCTTGTGACATTTAAGGCTCATATTTTTACCTGGCGATTCTAAACAAAGCACAAATGTGCAAAACGTTTATTATTAGTGTTGTTGCAATAGCCATCATTGTCATCATTCCAGCAAAAAAGTTTAAGCAAATATGTGTCAAGGTAGCGAAAAAGTACGTTTCTTTATCACCGAGGTATTCCATATCAACTAGTGTTTGTTGCGGTCGCGATTCATTCATTGGTATAATCACATCAAGTATACGGGGTAGACCAAGTAGTAATAAAATTCCCAATGAAAAGAAAGTACTCATAACTGAAGACAGTGAATGATGACATGTGTTGAACGTGGTATGAAAAGCAATAATACAGAGTTTAAAATTATACAACCGGTATCAATTTATTTGTATTGGTAACAATTTAACGGTGTTATGTTTTAAAATATTTTATATAATTTTTTTTAAAACGTTTGAATATTTTAATGATATGAAAATAATGTGAGATGCTTACAAGTTGAATTAACATTCAACTAAAAGTAATATACTAGGAAAAGGAATTGATTCGTACAATTGACATTCGATTTTATCTTACGTGTAAGAAAAGTCGTATAAAATTTTGCATTGTTTGCATATTTTTGTACCACTTCCAATTCTGCCTGAGTCTTTAACATATTCCAATCGTATCGAACGCTATCGAAGATATATTTGATCTACCACAAATAAAATATTTTGTTCTGTTTTTTTGGTGTTTTACGTCCTATTAGGTACTTTTTATTATTATCATGTAATTTCAATGGTTTTTAATAATTGAATAATTATGTCATAATACATGATGTTATCGAAATCAGGAAATAGAAAAACTAAAGTGGATTAAAAATATTAAAAGTCTTAAAATAATTAAAATATTTTACCAAAAACTCTTACAACAACGGAGTTCTAAATGCATTAAAACTAAGTGAATTCTTACCTTATCGCTGAGTATGAGGCCTGTGTTATAGTTTAGTATAGATATACTAGACAAAATGATCATCATCAACACTTTGGTAATACCATCGATGCTGTACTGTTTTACAAACAATAGGATGCACTGAAAGCAACAACCTTATTGAACGAATGTAGAAAATTGCATGACAACCCACGGCTGGCAAATTCTAATTAAAAAAAAATTCATTGCGAAAAATAATACCTCAGCCAGGGTTTGAACCTGGACCTCCCTACACTCTAGGCGGGCGTCTCAACCAATTCGACCACCGAGGCACATGGTAATATTTATCGCAATAAACATAGGTCGTCATGCAATTTTCTACATTAGTTAATCAACTACTGCCGTTAAATAATTCTTTACCTTATTGAACGAGTGTAGCACATATGTAAATAAACACTAATTTAGGTAAAAATTTATTTATTTAATATTACAGAGACTTGTCAATTTTTGTATCAGAGCGACTTGACATAAACATTCATTTAAATAAATAAAATACACGTGGAATAAGAAATTTAATACCTGACATATTAGAAAGGATATGGATAACGTTTGGAAAAAGATTATTTGTACTTTCTTGAAAGTTGAAATTTGATAAGGCCACAGACCGAGAGATAACAGAAGAATTCTATTCAGCTTATAATACCGTTCTCCAGCGAAGTCCATCTTCCACGAAAGCTGAAATGCGTATGTCAGGAATAACGTTGCAAAATTGTATTTCCCCCTCCATGTATCGAATTTAGATAGACGATAAATTTTTCTTTCTTAGACTCATAAGATAATTGTAAAAGTGACACTTAGTTTACCGTGGGGTAAATAGCAGGTGTATGAAATTCATGAAGCACCGGTAAGGAGAAAATAGGTGTATATAGTAAATAGAGAGAATAAGTTTCCTCGATTTTCTCCCGCCTCGACTATAAAACGAATAAGTCAATAAAAATGGTATTATCAAAATTAGCAAAATACATCGTATATTTTTTCCTTAGAAATAGATGTGTTTTTATGTCAAACACCATGTTTTACGGGTAACTGTACGGGTAACCTGTGAGCCTGGATAATTCAGTTGGAAGAACATTCGCCCGGTAAGCGGAAGGTCCCCCGGTTCGAATTCTGGTCTTATTGTTAGCCCGTTATTTTTCTCGTCGAAAAATTACTAAGTGGTGCGTCTTAGTGCCTGTATGCCGGTGTGCCCCCATTTATTACTATGGTAACCGTCACTATTGTACCTGCTCACCACTTTATTATTACACGCGTCGACTCCGTTCTAGTGTAGTTCATAGAACGTCTTTACAATATACATACATACGTACAATAGCAACACTTTTCATATTTCATGTCTATTGATGAATTTAAAAAGTTGGATATAACAGTGCAGTAATGCAACGAACGTTTTGCATAATTGTGGAGAGTGCAGATTATTACATTTTTCATTGTGCGTGTATAAAGAAGTAAACATATTGATTACCTTTCCAATGTGTGTTCACACACAGCAGTGCACATTTCCATTACTTCTACAGTCGGTAGACGTTGTACTTTTATTATTCCTGTTAACGCGATAGATGTTGTGTAACAATTCGTCTAATTAGAAGAATTTCATCTTTCAGCTGAAAGACATATCGATGCGCGTGGGGAATATTGTCAAAGACGCTTATAGAGTACGGCGAAAGTGTGAGAAACTGTGCGTGACGCACGTAGGGGTGTAGTGCACTCACGCACGTACGTATGTCTGTCGTTTGTGGCGTAATTCATGCGTAAATTCGCACCCGAACGCCGCACAGTGACATAGGGAGTCCTTATACTCAAAGAAGTACATACGAATTACTTGTAAGAGATGATTGACTCCATAAGGTTGCGTATTTCTATCACGTCGAGGTCACCAATTTGTCAGATCTCCGGTTCCGCAAGTTCACTCGGAAAGAAGACGACTAATGTTTTGAAAGGATTAATTTTTTTGTGGATTTATGTACCGTATCCGAAGACGCTTCGCAAAAATGTTAGTCGAGCTTTCGCTCTCTATAAGAAATGTGAGGTTTGGTTAGAGTAACCCTGATTGGGCACCATTTCTCAGGAAGTTGTTGTTCCTCTTCTGAGATACCTTCTTCCCATTCAGTTGCCTTGTTGAGTTTTCCTCAAGGATTTCCTAGTGAGCCTTTATTTGCGCTCAGGATTGACATTGAAATGTTGAATCATGAAGGTGACATTAAGTTTTATGTATTATATTATATATTTAGTGCTTTATCATATTATGTTATATTGAAGAAATATAAAAGTAAATTATATTAAATATGTGCACCGAAAAAGGGAAATTATATTAGAAAGATATGTTTAATTGATATTATTGTCAATAATGGAAAAGGAAGATAAAAAGTAATCCAAAAATATGTCTTAATCTATGACACAATAGCAATAATTTAAAAAATGCATTGTATTATTATTTAGTTTGATTTAATTTATTAATGAATATGTGGAATAGTACATGTAAAATGTACTCTACATATCCTAGACCTACGACTCGGATACCTACAACGTAATTATTACTTCTTTTTGCTTTCGGTGTGTGTTCCCATAGATTGAAGAACCATAACGTAGGATATGGACATACTTAGAAGCTATAAATATTATGATTAATAAATATTTAAAATCTCTTTCTGTCATTGGACTCATCAAAATTGAATTACCCGTAATAGTCCTTACCGTAGCAAAACCTTCTAACGACACGTTAAATAAAGCTCCAATTGTCAAAACACTCTGTTTGTTACTTCTTTGTATTATGAGTATTATTAATTTTTGCATACATAATGGCGCAGTGTACCACTGTGCATTGTATCTATTACATACACAAATATACATATACAGCAATTAATATGAATTAATATATTTAATTAAATGAAATTACTACAATTTTAACATAGGTCCTTTATGATATGAAATCAATTAGAAATTAAAGAGGCCGTTTAGGACCGGGCATAGGTGTAAGTAGCCAGTTAAATTAAATTATTTAAGTGAATTCTTATACCGTATTCTTTTCCAACTTATCCTGTGCGCCAGTTACATACTAGTCTTAAAACACCGGTTAATCCCCGTAAGTGGAAATGTTATCGTCAGTGAATTCACGTTTATAAATTATTTTAATAAAGCTACACAGTAGCATCTAATATGATAACCCCCTTCTTCCCTTCCCCCCTTTAATAAAATTCTTATTGCGAAAAATATTACCCCAGCCAGGATTCGAACCTGGGACCTCCCTCAATCCGTGTGGGCGTCTTAACCAGCTCGACCACTGGGGCTGTAGGTAATATTGTTCGCAATAACATATATAAACTTTGTAAACGCTCTCTAGGCCAAAGTTTATATATGTTATTGCGAACAATATTACCTACAGCCCCAGTGGTCGAGCTGGTTAAGACGCCCACA
>NW_011967213.1:2096796-2103768 GCF_000949405.1 Vollenhovia emeryi | reverse complement strand
ATTTGAACAAAAAGTGATAAGTTTAAATGTTAAATTTCTCTAACTATCCGTTTCTCTTCTGTTATATGAACAAATATCTTCTTAACAAAAAAACTCTAGTAATAGACATTATCCAGTTTCTCTTAGAAATGTACCTATTGTTACCTTTTAAGAATAAAGAGGAAAAAATAAATATTAAACATTTTTATTGGCATGAATATGAACATTATGTACATATTTCATTTTTATTCTGCTTGATGAAAAACCCCAAAATTTACACTTAAAAAAAATTCTGTAAAGTGATTGAATAAATTTTACGGAATTATATTTATCGATTGTGTGTGAAAACATTATGGTAATCTGCGTAGCGAAAACTTACATTTTTTGATGCCGACGGGCTTTCGGTAGAGTAGACAGATCCTCCTTCATACAATACTGCCGTGCGCCAAGGATAACGTTTTTAATATATTCATCTAGATCACTATCGTAACGTAAGTTTATAAACATTTCCTTGTCTGCCCCTTGTAATTCCTCGTGCAGTTTGATGAATTTATCGTTACAAAATTTCCACTCTCTCGTGGTAAAATATTGCAACAGTTCGAGACCGTTTGAGATTCGGTTTTGGAGATTAACCATACTGTTTATAAAAATACAAAATAGATCAATGACAACTGGGCGGTAAGATTTATATACATATACATAGTATTAACAATAGTGTTTTAAAAAGATTAATCTTTTAGAAATATATTATAAACATTTTGAAAACTAGATTTCTAACAGATACAAGATATTAGAAGATTTTTTAAAAATTTCAAGAAGTGTACAAAACTTACAATCTTTTCTGCCGAAATATTAACATCAGGAAATCAATGAGGTACGCGGGAATAATGTGAAAGAAGAAGATGAAATGATTATGCACAAATTTGCTGCTACGCATATCGCCATCTGGATACCAAATGGCTCCATCGAAAGGATATTCGTGAAGGCGCTCTCTGCCCTTTTCCAGTATTTCTGCCCAAGTAATACGTTTTATATTGCCTTGCGTTACATTGATTACGGGAATACTTTTTGATCTGTAAACGATAGATACGAAAGAACAAATGTGTAACAAATATATAAGATCAAAGAAAAATCAAATCAAAATATGTTTCATACTTTTAAGAATTAATTTTGGTATAATAGTATATTTATACGTATCATTATATTACTTAATATTAGGCAATCTATGTTACAAAGGGAAGTACCCTTTTTTTAATTAAATAATTTCAACAGAAAAATTTGAATAAAAATAATTGCAATAAAAAATGCTATTTAATTAAAATTCTTTATCGTAATCTCTGTTTTATGTCTACTAGCAAATAACTCTTTATATTAACTATCACGGAAGATAATAACAACAACAGAATATTTTACATTTTACGTATATGCTAGATAAATTTCTTTTAATGTAAATCATATTTCATTACTAAGGGGAAAAATAATATACGATAGGACAAAGCTATTTACTTTTTTTTATCAGTAGTAAGTTTGTATGAAATTGCAATTAATGTATTAATCGCGAAATCTACTGGTATAACTTCGGCGTGATAATTGCCGTTGCAGTGCATTGATCTGATAACACCTTTGCCTGCACCGACTAGCAATCCTATTGGTCCGTTTAAGTTATCGACCCATCCTGGCATCGGCTCTTCGTAACTAGGTAGTACTGTACAAAAAGATGAATTAATTTTTGTAATTCTTTATTTAGAATCATCGAAACATTATTTTTATAATATCAGGTAATTTTTAAAATATTTTTTGATTACCGATCGATGGTCTAGCGATGCAGCAAGGTATATTGGGGTATTCGTTGGCCACCAGCGTTTCTGCTAAACGTTTCGAGTACGTGTAAGTATTTGAATGTGGATGTAATAATCTATAAATAAGAATGTGGATATGTAGAATTTAATACTTACATCTTTAATAAATATATGATGTAACTTAATTAGGTTAATTTTAATTTTTAATTAAGTCAATTGACAGAGAGAAACAATCGCTTTAATACATACACTAATAATATTAATATATGTATTAATTTTAAATTAATACGCATAATTTTAGATATTTCAGCATAATAAGCTGATCAAGAGTGCAATCATTATTATACAATAATAATTAATATTTATTGTAATTAATTTTATAATTAATATTAGTGAATTGTACCCATTGGATACGATTATCATTAATCTGTCGAATATCATTAATAACGTCGTAAGTTTAATTACTTGGGCGTAATAAGATCGATACTCTCATCATCTAAGCACTGAACAAGTCTCATGATATCTTGAGGTTCAACGGGCGGGTTGTAGATACGTTCGCCAAGTTCCTCTTGATCGACGTGACAGAAAGCTGTGCTTAAATGCACGAAGGATTCTAGATGCTTCATTTCTTTTGCCACATCCAGTACTTTTTGTGTACCTGTCTTAAAGATTATTCGAACTTCATGTATTTTAGAAATTATCAAAAGTATTACGCATATATTATAAAATTAAGTTCTAAAAGATATATCGTAATCAAATTCAACTAAATGTTTTGTCGTCTCAATTTAATTGACACGATATTGTCTTACCGACTTTTTCATTATTTAAAATACCGCTTGAACATGGAGTTAAAAAATGATCATAAATACTTTAGATTGCGTACCATATTTGATATTAACAATCAACATGAAACACACGAATGGAATTCTAAAAAGAATGGTTGAGACTTCTTTATCGCAAATAATATTTTACCGTGTTCATCTCAATGGCATCTTTCAATTTCGATTCCAGTCGAAGTGTCGCGGCGAAGTGAAATACCACATTTACTTCATTTATTAAGAGCTCTCGTTGTTGATCGATGAGACCTAAATCGGGCAAACATATGTCGCCATTCAGCGGTATCACTTTCTTAAAAAGATTAGGTTTCTCATTCCGCAATCTTTGAAACAGCTATAAGAATATCAATTATTAGTAATTATTAGTTACTGTTTGCACAAATGCATATGATGCACGCATTACCATTTCATTTCAAGATACATCGTAATTCGAATAATGTTGAATTTATCCAAAACAGATTTATGTACTAATGTTTCACGTGTGTTCGAAGATTCTCGTATACTATGCAACTAAAAATTCTTATAACACAATGGTATTGTTTTAAATAAAAATTCTAAATCTCAAAATATATGACTTTATCACGAGACACGGTAGTGTCTCGCGCCAAGTGTAAGCGTAGCTAGTACACGCGTGCGAGACCGACCGTGTAAGTTTACGCGAGTACACGAGTTTTGAATTATACGCTCGTAAAATATTCTTTATATAGCTTTTTATTTAACCATGAGATTCTCAATAATAGTTTTGAGCATCAGTAATTAACAGAAAATAAAACTATCCATGCTAAAATATTGCCACGATATTATTTTGCGTAATACTACTTGGACGATGGTAGCGTAATTTGCATGGGTTTCTTACAGGCAATTTGAACATGTCGTCAAGCCGACTTTCGATACTGCGGCCTCTCTTCATACGCATGAGAACGTAGATTTTGACGAGATCGGAACAGCAATACAGCAATTTTTCCAAGAGAACTTTACCCATGAATCCAGAAGCGCCAGTAATAAAAACGGTCTTGCCTATGTAGAAGGATTGAATTTCGGACTTTGTTACTTTTTCCTCCATGGTTGTGAACTGAAACATTATAAAAATTTTAGTATATTACGAAATTAATGATCAAGACAGATAGATAAATAAATAGAGAGAGAGAGAAAGGGGAGAGAGTGAGAGAGAGAGAGAGAGAGAGAATAGTACTTACAAATTCTTAAAAATAAACGTTTAAAATCATTTTCATGGTGTGCTTAAAAATTAATGTAATAATTATTATTACATATACAATAATAATATAATATAATACAATATAATAAACCTAACCATAAAAGTTTCATAAAAACAATATTTTATGTTCTCTTTTTAACAAAAGAACACTTATTGTACTTTTTCTTATTGATTGTACATACATCAAATTTAACAAATTCAAAGTATAAAGTAAACTTTGTAGAAAAAAACAACGCACGATGATGATTGAAATGTTTCTGTCACGATTGCATATTAGATATGATTTCAAATTTGTAAAGAGGAGAAAATATCTGCTGACCATGACACAGGCATCAATGCCATAATCAGTGCCAAATCAAATTGACTTACTCAGCGATCACTGATCATGTTCAAAATCAAAATCATGATTCGCTAATCTTGGGCGATTGATAAAGTTCGTCATGTATAGGTATCGAGTCTGGTTTGCATTTTCGTATTCATCATTTCTTGCACTTTCACGTTTCCTTTTGCACGAACCAAATTGGCTCGAATAACAGGACGCTCATAAAGTGAAGTTATACGAGAGATCGGAACCGTGAATCACTTCTTTCAAACTAGCTGTTCCCTCTTAAAATTTTTTCGTTCAATTCAACGGAAAAGGTTGCAAATATACTGTCAAGGTTTTCATAATCAAGAGTAACAGGTTCATAATCAATTACGACATAGAAACCACTTCAGTTCTGAAACTGGTAATATGTTTTTTCTTCTAAACGTTTACGAAAATAGAGAATTAAGAGAATTATGGAAACGATTAGAAAAATTTAATTCGCCGCTGCCCCTCGTCCATCGAGCGAGCGAGCGTGGGTGGTGGTCGGCGAGCGGCGAGTGGCAAGCGACGAGTAACGAGTGATGCTCGCCCACCGAACCGTCTTAAAGTCGAAAGCCTGTTTCCGCGTGTTCATTCGCTTAGACGTATTAATTAATAACTTAATAACTATTGCGACTTTTCTCTTCAGCTTGTCTTAATCTGCCTGTATATTTCGGTTCATCAGCAACTTATCAGACCCCTTGTATATGATAAAATTTTGTGTAAATATTTTAAAGTGCCAAATGCCTTGTGAACAAATTTTACTATTAACAGTATTAATGATAAAACAGTCAATTTTCTTTATTATTAGATTATGCTTGGAAAGATAAATGTCAAAGAGACCGAAAGTGCTTCGCATACATACATTTTTATGAACTTTAAAGTCAAGTAATTAAAATAAGAGGAAGGAAGAAAGAGCGAAAGAAACAGGGAGAAATATGTGTAAAATATAGGAAAAACGAATCATTTGATGATTATTGTCGTTTAAATCTGTAGAAAGGTGTAAAAATTATAATTACATAGCACAATGCAAAAATTAAATTAACAAAACATTTGCCTATCAAATACCATCTTTTTGCTTAACTAATCATATTTGTAAATGTTTTACATTTCCTCAGCTGCTATAAAAGTTTGACGTTTTTTACTATAATTTGATTAATGCTGAGTGAACTCGTACTTAATTACTGTGTTTATAATATTGTTGCATTTATAAAGTTATAAAAAGGATTAAAAAAAAGAATAAAAATGTATCCGACACAAATTATGGTATAGATTGTCTAATATGGGTTTAACAAAATCCAGTGTTTATACTCGGATATGATTAATGGAAACTAACTTCAATTGATAAATTAATACTAACAGACGCATTTTTTAATTAAAAATATTTAGACCATTCATTGATCACAAAACAATTCCATTTTTCGATGAAAGGTTGATTGAAAAAAAAGATTATTCGTAAATCATCAATCAAAATTATTCTGTTTGAAATTAATGTTGGAGCACATGCAGAGGATAATATAAAATATCATATACCAGTCAATGCTCCACGCGTTCGTTTTAATCGTTCGATCGCCTGCGATTAGTGCGATGTCCCTGTTGCTCTGCGAATATTGGGTTGCGCGTTCTCCGTACTTGCAAACTTACTGAGCTCCTTCGTAATCTGCGCTGATATTTGTACTGTTGTAGAACGACCTACGAAATATCTCTCTTTCTGTTTCTCTCCCCACCTGCAATAGCTGCGTTTGACATTGCAAATCCGAGGCGTCGAATTCTTCCTCTTTTTCTATCTCATTCTCTTTCTATCTCTCTCGCTCACTCGTATGCAAAAGAGCACTTCGAGGCCTCGGATTTGCAATGTCGAACGCAGCTATTATACCTTTAATTACTACCGAATAACATATCCATACAGCACATGTAGATGCTGAGAATTTTCGAAGAATATAGCAACAGTAGATTGTGTATATTCTCATAATATTCAAGATACGTACTGCGATTTATTTGAATATACTAAGAAGATTTCTATATCCGGATTTTTTCAGTTTATAGTTGAGAATATTTTGCAGCACATACATAGAATTTCCGTAGAATCAATATAGAACCAAGAATACAAAGTGCGCAGAATGTACTTCTTTTTACTGTAGGGTAAATAATTAGTGCTTATTATTCATAATTTATAAAAATATATTCTTACTTTGTAATTATTATATAATACATACACCGAGGGAGCCAGATATCAATCAGAAATAAACCAACTGAGGAATTTGCAGAAAATTAAAACCACAATACATTAAATCAAATAACTTTGCTGCATGTGGCAATGCTGCAACATAAGAATTACAAATAAGGATTATAATAAATTTTAGCTATGGATTATTATTTGATCAATTAGTAATAAGTTGTCAAGGGGAATGCGTTATAAATATCATAGTAACATTATTTATCAGATTTCTTAGCATAAGGTATACAATTAAATGAAAAATGGAAATGCGTGGTAAATATGCATGTTAACGGAACTAGCCCCAATGACTTTGACCCTGACATATGTTGTCAAGGTCACCCTCCTGAGTAACCCTCGGAAGGTTTTAGCTGTCGCTCGTTACTTGTTAAAAATTAAAAAAAATATCGACCAAGTATATACATATTTACAGTATTTATTTATCATTAACTAGAACAATATCTTCGGGCATGCAGAATTTATTTAATTTTTCTTATTTTCTTACGATAATTTTTTCGAATAGCAAATAGTTAAAAAGGTTAACTGATGAGAAACATGACACATATAACATCGCGGAACAG
>NW_011967213.1:2072426-2096619 GCF_000949405.1 Vollenhovia emeryi | reverse complement strand
TTGGGGGATCTTCTTAACGCTACCCAGCAAACACCAAAGTAACAATTGCATAACATCAATGCAAATGTAATGTAACAGGCATGTGTTATATTACACTTATATTGATGTTATGTAACTGTTACTTTGGTGTTTGCTGGGCAGTAACATCTCCTTTCAACATAGAAAACTCGCCGCGAGACTTAAAAATCACATTGTAATTGTGATGAACAGATTTAATTATATGCAACGAAATATTCTCACATCATATAATTATTTGCGTACATCGAATACTGAGAAACTTGGAGAAGTAAAGAATACGAGTGTTGAACCAATGTCCCAATCAACAGGTAATTTTTGAGAGACTTGTTTGAAGATTCACCTTAAATTATTAACCATGTAGCTAGAAAATAAACATGTTTTTTCGTATATTATATAATTTAATTTTTAAATTATAATATTATTTATTTACTTTTGAATTATGCGTTGCATAAATATTTTATGCAATATACATCTAAAAGAATAAAATATTGAATAATAATTATCTTATACCTTATTGTGTATTTAGAAAAATATTATAATTTTTAACGTTTCGTGATAATTAATTCTTTTATTAACACTTACGTATAGACGGAAAATCGTGTGAAATTCCCATAGAAATTTACTTCTTGATATAACAATAATAAATGGATTATTCTAATTTATTCTAGTGCGTAGATTATATAAACGTATACGTATGTGCGACGAGCAAACGAGGAACGATACATAGTTCTTGCGACGGTGATCTATTGCGGTTCTCATTTGAATCGTTTGTAATTATATGTATAAACGGGCATAAATTAGGAGATTGAAGGCAATTTTGACATGAAAATCCTGTTGATATACGCAATAAACGTAGAATACGTATACGTATGTGCGATGAGCACACGAGGAACACATGTGACTTTACAGCTATTAATACAGCTTCTGTTGGCATATAGCTATAATTAAGGCTGGCAAGACGTTATACTAGTAACATTTTTGCTGTCGCAGCAAATATAGCAAGACTATGTTACTTGGGATTGTTTCCATCATGAATTTCTTGGAGCAAAATCTGTTTACTGGAAAATTTCTTGTTATAATAGATTGCGTAATCATTGCGAAAAAAGATTTATGATTGGATGTTGAAAAACTGCTTAGCAGTTTTTCATCAGAATAACAAAAGTTATTCTGCTGGATTTTTATCTGCAAAAGCGTTGTAACAGCTAATAAAAAAGTACAAATATAGCCATAGCTATTCTAGCTATATTAATTATAGCTGTGAAGTCATATGTGTTGGTCCTCGTTTGCTCGTCGCACATGTGTATACGTATTCTACGTTTATTGCGTATATCAACAGGATTTCCATGTTAAAATTGCCTTTAACCTCATAATTTATGCCCCTTAATATACTTACAAACGATTCAAATAAGAACCGCAATAGATCATCGTCGCAAAAACTATGTATTTTTCCTCGTTTGCTCGTCGCATATCAAGTATGTTACGCAATGAACGTAGAATACCGTAGAGTGGGGTAACATGGAACAAGGGGACAAGTTGGAACAAAACTTCCAAAAAAGCACAGAACTTATAATGATGTAATGTTTATCATTTATTGAGCGTACATATGGGCTAAACCAAACTAGCGTTGAACTCGAATGCTTTCTTGCAGACGTTGCCGGTTTTAATGCATAAATATGAAATTGGAAGTTTTGTTCCAACTTGCCCCCTTGTTCCATGTTACCTCACTCTACGGTACGTATACGTTCTTAGAGATGTACTTTCTTCAGTAATCCGCCTATGAACGGTAGCGATTTTACTGAGTCGGCAACATAATCCAGGAAGACTTTTACTATCCCAATATTGTTGTAAGTATAATATAATATGCCGAAGTAGAATGAATATACAGCTATGATATGGACAAAGTACATTCTGAAACAAAGATTTTTTTTTTATGAAATACGACGAGTACATTAGCATCGAGTTTGACATATGACATTTGAAAGTGATTGAAAATTAAAAAATTAATTTTAACATTTAAATCTGTTTAAATATTAAGTTTAACTTTAATGTAAATTTAGAATAATTTTAGTTCAACTGTTATAATTTAATGTATATATGTATATTAATTGTGTTACTAATATGATATAATGATAATGTAATATTAATTGATTTAATGTAATTTATACACTTTGCTCTAATTTGTAAATTTAAAATTATATTCTGAATTTCTCGGAAAAATTTAAGCAATATCTAAACTAATTATATATACGTATACTACATAATGACTAATTTGTAGTTGTCAAATGCAAACGGAAATACTTGTCAGATAAAGAAACTCGTCACTTTTTTATTTGAACAAGTGATAAGTTTAAACAATGTTAAGTTTCTCTTACTATTCGTTTCTCTTCTGTTATATGAATAAATATCTTCTTAACAAAAAACTCTAGTAATAGACAGTATACAGTTTCTCTTAGAAATGTACAATTGTTACCTTTCAAGAATAAAGAGGAAAAAATAAATATTAAACATTTTTATTGGCATGAATATGAACATTATGTACATATTTCATTTTTATTCTGCTTGATGAAAAACCCAAAAATTTACACTTAAAAAAAATTCTGTAAAGTGATTGAATAAATTTTACGGAATTATATTTATCGATTGTGTGTGAAAACATTATGGTAATCTGCGTAGCGAAAACTTACATTTTTTGATGCCGACGGGCTTTCGGTAGAGTAGACAGATCCTCCTTCATACAATACTGCCGTGCGCCAAGGATAATGTTTTTAAAGTACTCATCTAGATCAATATCGTAACGTAAGTTTACAAACATTTGCTTGTCTGTCCCTTGTAATTCCTCGTATACTCTAATGAATTTATCGTTATAAAATTTCCATTCCCTCGTAGTAAAATATTGCAACAGTTCGAGACCGTTTGAGATTCGGTCTTGGAGATTAACCATACTGTTTATAAAAATACAAAATAGATCAATGACAACTGGGCGGTAAGATTTATATATACATAGTATTAACAATAGTGTTTTAAAAAGATTAATCTTTTAGAAATATATTATAAACATTTTGAAAACTAGATTTCTAACAGATATAAGATATTAGAAGATTTTTTAAAAATTTCAAGAAGTGTACAAAACTTACAATCTTTTCTGCCGAAATATTAACATCAGGAAATCAATGAGGTACGCGGGAATAATGTGAAAGAAGAAGATGAAAAGATTATGCACAAATTTGCTGCTACGTATATCGCCATCTGGATACCAAATGGCTCCATCGAAAGGATATTCGTGAAGGCGCTCTCTGCCCTTTTCCAGTACTTCTGCCCAAGTAATACGTTTTATATTGCCTTGCGTTACATTGATTACGGGAATACTTTTTGATCTGTAAACGATAGATACGAAAGAACAAATGTGTAACAAATATATAAGATCAAAGAAAAATCAAATCAAAATATGTTTCAGTACATTTAAGAATTAATTTTAGTATAATAGTATATTTACGTATCATTATATTACTTAATATTAAGCAATCTATGTTACAAAGGGAAGTACCCATTTTTTTATTAAATAATTTCAACAGAAAAATTTGAATAAAAATAATTGCAATAAAAAATGCTATTTAATTAAAATTCTTTATCGTAATCTCTGTTTTATGTCTACTAGCAAATAACTCTTTATATTAACTATCACGGTAGATAATAACAACAACAGAATATTTTACATTTTACGTATATGGTAGATAAATTTCTTTTAATGTAAATCATATTTCATTACTAAGGGAAAAAATAATATACGATAGAACAAAGCTATTTACTTTTTTTTATCAGTAGTAAGTTTGTATGAAATCGCAATTAATGTATTAATCGCGAAATCTACTGGTATAACTTCGGCGTGATAATTGCCGTTGCAGTGCATTGATCTGATAACACCTTTGCCTGCACCGACCATCAATCCAATTGGTCCGTTTAAGTTATCGACCCATCCTGGCATCGGCTCTTCGTAACTAGGTATTACTGTACAAAAACATGAATTAATTTTTGTAATTCTTTATTTAGAAGCATCGAAACATTATTTTTATAATATCAGGTAATTTTTAAAATATTTTTTGATTACCGATCGATGGTCTAGCGATGCAACAAGGTATATTGGGGTATTCGTTGGCCACCAGCGTTTCTGCTAAACGTTTCGAGTACGTGTAAGTATTTGGATGTGGATGTAATAATCTACAAATAAGAATGTGGATATGTAGAATTTAATACTTACATCTTTAATAAATATATGATCTAACTTAATTATGTTAATTATAATTTTTAATTAAGTCAATTGACAGAGAGAAACAATCGCTTTAATACATACACTAATAATATTAATATATGTATTAATTTTAAATTAATACGCATAATTTTAGATACTTCAGCATAATAAGCTGATCAAGAGTGCAATCATTATTATACAATAATAATTAATATTTATTGTAATTGATTTTATAATTAATATTAGTGAATTGTACCCGTCTGATACGCTTATCATTAATCTGTCGAATATCATTAATAATGTCGCAAGTTTAATTACTTGGGCGTAATAAGATCGATACCCTCCTCGTCTAACCACTGAACAAGTCTCATGATATCTTGAGGATCATCGGGCGAGTCGTAGGTACGCTCACCGAGTTCCTCTTGATCGACGTGACAGAAAGCTGTGCTTAAATGCACGAAGGATTCTAGATGCTTCATTTCTTTTGCCACATCCAGTACTTTTTGTGTACCTGTCTTAAAGATTATTCGAACTTCATGTATTTTAGAAATTATCAAAAGTATTACGCATATATTATAAAATTAAGTTCTAAAAAATATATCGTAATCAAATTCAACTAAATGTTTTGTCGTCTCAATTTAATTGACACAATATTGTCTTACCGACTTTTTCATTATTTAAAATACCGCTTGAACATGGAGTTAAAAAATGATCATAAATACTTTAGATTGCGTACCAGATTTGATATTAACAATCAACATGAAACACACGAATGGAATTCTAAAAATAATGGTTGAGACTTCTTTATGGCAAATAATATTTTACCGTGTTCATCTCAATGGCATCTTTCAATTTCGATTCCAGTCGAAGTGTCGCGGCGAAGTGAAATACCACATTTACTTCATTTATTAAGAGCTCTCGTTGTTGATCGATGAGACCTAAATCGGGCAAACATATGTCGCCATTCAGCGGTATCACTTTCTTAAAAAGATTAGGTTTCTCATTCCGCAATCTTTGAAACAGCTATAAGAATATCAATTATTAGTAATTATTAGTTACTGTTTGCACAAATGCATATGATGCACGCATTACCATTTCATTTTAAGATACCTCGTAATTCGAATAATGTTGAATTTATCCAAAACAGATTTATGTACTAATTTTTCACGTGTGTTCGAAGATTCTCGTATACTATGCAACTAAAAATTCTTATAACACAATGGTATTGTTTTAAATAAAAATTCTAAATCTCAAAATATATGACTTTATTGAATTATACGCTCGTAAAATATTCTTTATATAGCTTTTTATTTAACCATGAGATTCTCAATAATAGTTTTGAGCATCAGTAATTAACAGAAAATAAAACTATCCATGCTAAAAGATTGCCACGATATTATTTTGCGTAATACTACTTGGACGATGGTAGCGTAATTTGCATGGGTTTCTTACAGGCAATTTGAACATGTCGTCAAGCCGACTTTCGACACTACGGCCTCTCTTCATACGCATGAGAACGTAGATTTTGTCGAGATCGGAACAGCAATACAGCAATTTCTCCAAGAGAACTTTACCCATGAATCCAGAAGCGCCAGTAATAAAAACGGTCTTGCCTATGTAGAAGGATTGAATTTCGGACTTTGTTACTTTTTCCTCCATGGTTGTGAACTGAAACATTATAAAAATTTTAGTACATATATTAAGAAATTAATGATTAAGTCAGATAGATAAATAAATAAAGAGAGAGATTTTATTAGTAAAACATGTAATAAACCGCGCGAATTCAATTCACAGCACCTAATCTTTATACCGCTTGCATTGTGAGCGTCATAACTAAGCGCAACGTTGCATATTCATCATACACATTTTTTCGAATTTGTTCCCGTAATTATCTCCCTTCCTCTCTCGTCTCTACTGCATATGGTAGATCATAAATTTCGCAAATTAACTTGGCGGCCTGTCATTTTACCGCAGCGCATCATTTTCCTGTAAAAGCCTTCTATTAACTTCACATCGCCGAGCGAATAAGAATCGCAGAAAGAGAAGAGAAAATCGGTGAAACGTCGATCAATTGCACTCGAATAATTGTAATTTGGTCTGATTTGGAATGTTACAAACTTTTCTCCATAATCGTAAATAAATCCACGAGTTTATGTGACAGTTATGTTTATTGAAGAAACTTTTGAACATTTCAATGCGGTTGAGCCTAATGTTCCCATAAAACTAAAAGTCTTCACATGTATTCTATTGTATAATAAGAAATATATAAATACTTTTATGCCTGTATAATGTACGTATAAATTATCAATCAACTTTGCGGTTACTTTTACTAAATCGTAAGAAAGAATTTAAAGAAAATGTCAAATATATTTGTAAGCGTGAAAAAACATAATCGTTTTGGTAGAATGTTTTATGTATATCCAGGATAGTAAATCTTTTCAGAGAAATCAAAGACATTACAAGCATCTCTGACGAAACATGCGCTGACGAGGTATGCGCAAAAATAAAAGCAATACACATTTTATAATATAAAATAAATTTAGTAACAAATATTATAGTATATTGAATATATTAATTCTATAAACTATTAATTACGCAGTGTACTAACTGTGCAATGTGCTATACATTACTTACGTATGCTTGAAAATAAACGTTTAAAATCATTTTCATAGTGTGCTTAAAAATTAATGTAATATTAAGCTAGATACATATTATATTAATTGTAAATGTGTACGTGATTGTTCATTGTCACTTACGTAGTCATTTAAAACCATAAAAGTTTCATTAAAACAATATTTTATATTCTCTTCTTAACAAAAGGACACTTATTGTACTTTTTCTTACTGATTGTAAACGTATACGTACATCAAATTTGACAAATTTAAAGTATAAAGTAAACTTTGCAGAGAAAAACAACGCACGATGATGATTGAAATGTTTCTGTCATGATTGCATATTAGATATGATTTCAAATTTGAAAAGAGGAGAAAATATCTGCTGACCACATGACACAGGCATCAATGCCATAATAATCAGTGCCTAATCAAATTGACTTACTCAGCGATCACTGATCATGCTCAAAATCAAAATCATGATTCGCTAATCTTGGGCGATTGATAAAGTTCGTCATGTATAGGTATCGAGTCTGGTCTGCATTTTCGTATTCATCATTTCTTGCACTTTCACGTTTCCTTTTGCAATAAACTAAATTGGCTCGAATAACAGGACGCTGATAAAGTGAAGTTATACAAGTCGCAACCGCAAATCACTTCTTTTAAACTAGCCGTTCGCTCTTAAAATTTTTTCGTCCCATTCAATGGAAAAGGTTGCAAATATACTGTCAAGGTTTTCATAATCAAGAGTAACAGGTTCATGATCAATTGACATAAAAACTACTTCATCTTTGAAACTGGTAATATGTTATTCCTTCTAAACGGTTACGAAAATACAGAATTAAGAAAAATATTGGAATTAATTAGAAAAATTTAATTCAAGATAGTTTTCTATGCTTGCTTTTAAAATATATTTTAAAGTAAAACTTGACTTACTCTTTCTTAACGATATATTTAAAAAAGAAAGAAATGAGTTATATATTATTAAATTTTGTATAAACGTTTTAAAGTGCACAAATTCGCTACAAATGTACAAATTTTACTATTAACAGTATTAATGGTATAAAGTCAATGATCTATTTGTTGGGAATTTGTTAAATCGACTGCGACTAAGAACACTTTAATTTTCTATGTGCATGTAATTCATGAATTCCTTTTATTTTTTCGGTGTCTTACGTACTTTGATGTTATCTCCTTTATTTAGTTTCGAAAAAAAAGCTTATAGTTTCATTAAAATAATACTCTTATTGTTCATGTTACAAATTGCTTGATACCAAAAGTTACACCTTAAATTATTACATAATTGTTTAAAGTGAAAGTAACATAAGTCGAGCGTGATATATGCATATCTGAGATATCTCTAAACTTATCTACTTAGTTTGTTTATTCGCTTTTACTCGCATTCAATTCACATAAATTATTACAGAGACTACCTCGGTTACGCACTCCGTTATGTAATGCAATAATGCGAACAAATGCGGCAATGCAGTTTTTCGAGTTATCTATACATCGTTTTATCCAATGAAGAAAGTGCATGCCTCTACACACTAGAACCTACGCACGTAATTTACAAGAGTCGTGCAAACTTGCAGCTCATTGTTGCGTCACGTACCACATTAAAATTTGTATTAGTCTTAGCATGACGACGATTTACTCAGTAAACAACCAATATGTCAGGAACTTGCATAGGTAAATTGAGATGACACATGAAGATTTATTCTTGAAAAGATAAATGTCAAAGAGGTCTAAAGTGCTTCATACACATATAATTTTATGAACTTTAAAGTCAAGCAATTAAAATAAAAGAAAAGAAGAAAGAGCGAAAGAAGCAGGGAGAAATATGTGTAAACTGTCAGAAAAACGATTCATTTGATGATTATTGTCGTTTAAATCTGTACAAAGGTGTAAAAAATATAATTACATAGCACAACGCAAAAATTAAATTAACAAAACATTTGCCTATCAAATACCATCTTTTTGCTTAACTAATCATATTTGTAAATGTTTTACATTTCTTCTGCTACATAAGTTTGACGTTTTTTACTATAATTTAATTAATGCTGAGTGAACTCGTGTTTAATTACTGTGTTTATAATATTGTTGCATTTATAAAGTTATAAAAAGAATTAAAAAAAGAATAAAAATGTATCCGACACAAATTATAGATTGTCTAAAATTTAACAAAATCCAGTGTTTATACTCGGATACGATTAATAGAAACTAACTTTAATTGATATTTTAATACTAACAGGCGTCATTTTTTAATTAAAAATATTAAGTCCATTTATTGACCACCATACAATTCCATTTTTGAGTGAAAGTTTGATTGAAAAAAAAAAGATTAGTCGGAAATCATCAATCAAAATGATTCTGTTTGAAATTAATGTTGGTTCACGTGCAGAGGATAATACAAAATACCATACCAGTCAATGCTCCACGCGTTCGTTTTAATCCTTCGATCGCCTGCGATTAGTGCGATGTCCCTGTTGCTCTGCGAAGACTGGGTTGCGCGTACGCCGTGCCCGCGAACTTACTGAGCCCCTTCGTAATCCGTGCTGAAAGTTGTACTGTTGTAGAACGACCTGCCGATCTCTCTCTTTCTGTTTCTCTCCCCACCTGCTATAGCAGCACACACCGAGACACATAATAACGTTTTCTTTCTTTTACGTCAATTTTCCAGTCGTTATTTCAAATGAAATAGGAAATATAAACTGGACTATAACCAATACCATTCAAAGTCTTTCTCTCGAACTCTCAAACAAAAAGATCTAATGTGTTTTATGCAATATATATTACCTTTACTACCGAAAGACATAGCTGTATCGAATGTAAGTCGTTAGCTTTAATAAACATTTTATTTGTCTCAATTATGTCTGCAAGAGTCGCGAGAAAAAGATATTACTGGTTTGTATATTGTATTATTATATTCATACCTGTCTGCGTCGAAACGGTTTCCGTTAATAAGCATCAAAACGGTTTGATGTTTATTAGCGGAAAGCTATTACGTTTGGTAACAGCGCTGTTCTCTCTCTTGTCGAGAGAGTAACCTAACCAGCCGGTATATCCGTTTTCTTCCACTCTCGCTCCTATAAAGAGTTCACGCACCTTCACCATTCGTAGATTCGCACAAGATTGTCCACGAGTGCAGCAAGAAATTAAATGGGCTTAATGAAAAGAAAATATACGAAATAAGTATAAAAAGACGAAATTGCCGTAATAATTTATGCAAATAATTTTACGAGATTGAGTGCAATAGAATGATATTTAAGAAAATCGATCAGTGTTTTAAACAAATAACAAGCTAAAGAAATAAAAGAAATATTAAGTACATAGTCTTAAACACTTTATTATTATAAATCTCTAGAAGATTATGTAAATTTAATTTTTATTACATCTTATTCTTTATTTTTAACGAAAATAAGGCAAAAGATATATATTTCAATATTTTATTAGCGGGGAAAGATATTGTTGAAACATAAAACATAAAATATTATTTGTGGAAAACTATTTCAAATAGTGAATAGCAAAATAGAAGGAAGTGAAATATAAAATATTTTAATTATAATTGTATTACAACAACTAAAAAGGAAAACTCAAAAGCTATTTTCATAACATTCCATGAAATGCAGTGTGTTTGCAAGAAATATAATTCTAATTTTTCAAGAATAAAAAGTACTGTAGAAGATTCTCTAAGAGAGATTCGTAATGAAAAAGAATTGTATGTATTTATATGCTTCTTCTCTCTCGCTCTCTTAACTTAGTATTATTTGGCTCGATTCTGTTTCCATTAATCTGAAATTTTGTTTAAAATAGTCACTAAAAATGTGATCTAATAACACATTATAAATTATTAGGAAATATAAAGATAAATACTTAAGAAGATAAGCTGCATAAATTTTGAGTAATTGAATAGAGGTGGAATAAAACAAAAATTTACATATATTTTATATAAGGTCTAATTAAAGAATATATACATTGTATTTCGTTGTCAAAGTTATTACTGTGAAAACCATTAGCACAACAGTCTATAAAAACAGTTAATTGACAAGTCTACTAAATGATTTTATTGACAAGCTTATTACGCGGCGCATCATATTCGCTATCATCTCTGCTTACGTTGTCAGAAGCGTCTAATATTCAAGTTATCCTATTAAATTACATATGAAACGTATTATTCAACAAGATGCATAGGTGTGATGAGGCGGATCATGAGATTATATTAGGTGAATGTGAAAGCCGCCTACCTGAGGTTATTGACCTGAAAATAGCGATGTAATACTCGTTGCAGCTTCGTGAAAACTCTGGAAGCTACTCTAAACTTGAACTTTAAATTTAACAATATATTTTATTTATTCGAATATTCTATAATACACTGTTATTACTAAATATTATGGAAATAAAAAAAGAACTTTTTATCTCCTCACAAATAATCAAAGTAATTAGACAAAATCGTAAAGCAAAAAAATATCGATTGTTATAACTTTTATTATTTTGCACCACCAATTTTTTCTCTGCAAAACAGATACAATCTCCGTTTCGATAACTTCCACTATACGATACCTGTTCACAAAAGCAAAGGAAATTGATAAGTTTTCATTTTCTTGATCAGTCTTTTGTGTAATTTATTGAATAAAAACCTACTAAATAAAAATACTGTATAGGTAAAAGAGAGGGAATCAGCAAGAAAGAAAGATCTTAAAATATACACATTGTATATATTTTGTGAACTTGTCTTATAAAATAGTCATTGGTTTAATGGAATATCCGTTATTAAAATTTTTTTACGTATACCTATTCCGTTAACATAAGTACAATATAGATGAAAATGGAAATACCACATGTTCATATTTCAATTTTTTTCCTCTCATTTTCTTCTCTGTAATTTAAAATACACGCAGTAAATTTGCATCTTATAATTATGTATGTACATTGTACATATAAATATAAAAATAGTTTTTTAATTTTTTTCTATCTCCGGATAAGTCAATTAAAACTGACGCATCCGAAAATTTTGTTCCAACTTTGTTCCATTTTTTAAATATTTATAGTTGTATCAATATATTAATAATAATTCTTTTTTAATTACACCTATCATAATTTTTTTCTCGTACTTTAACAACTTACAAAGAATATATTTGAGATAAAAATTTCATCGTATATCAGGAAGTTAATAGAAAGACTCGGTACAGAGTAAATGAAAAAAATAATAAGCACGTTTTCTCATATTGAGTGTATTTGATCTTGTAAGAATTTTCCGCTTATCTTCGTATGCGGACCTATTGACCGATGCGAGCTATCGTCCAGTTACCTTTCACAATGTTCTCGTCTAGCCATATTCGGGACATCGAGTCCCCGGTTTTGCAGTGACAATGTTGTACAAGAAGATTCTGCGTCGTCGAATAGGAGGCATTAGATCTCGAAAGAAACTTGATTTAATTGCAATTTTAAATTGCGCCGTGTGTCGTGAAATTTAAAAACGTGCATTCGAATTATCACCGATAATCATCGCTCGTTACTCGTTGTCAGCCCGTAACGCTGGTTCCTGTATAATTTCCAAACATACAATTCAGATTCCAAGTGAGTGAGGATGAAGGGTATAGTAGACATAAAGAAACCTTTCGCTTTTGTAGTGAGCCCGTAACGCTGGTTCCTGTATAATTTCCAAACATACAATTCAGATTCCAAGTGAGTGAGGATGAAGGGTATAGTAGACATAAAGAAACCTTTCGCTTTTGTAGTCTGTTTCTTACTTATTGTGCGTATCGCGGGAAGAGAAATGTCGACATCATACGTCAGCGTCCGGATATTTTAATTTCGTAATGTGTTTTATAAATAGTCGAGGAAAATTCATGAAATAATCAGGGTTTATATCGAGAATCGTAATTAAATTTCCAAGAACAACTTTCAACTCTTTATAAGATGACTAGACATTCAGCGATAAGTTGTCAAGAGGAATGTGTTATAAATAGAATATACCATGATTCATGAAATAATACCTAATTAAAAAACTACCCTGAAATATATATTAATTACTGATTTAATATAATATGAGATATTATTGCAGATAAGTTTTGTAAAATATTCAGTCGTCCATCGAAATGTATTTACAAGTATCTAAAACATTTTTTAATTTGCAAAGTTGACAACTGTAAAATATTTTATGATAATTTGTCTTACCTTATTTATCCTACGTAAATTATAATTAGCAAAATTTCGCAATATTACTTTGGAAATAATTTAATCAGTTTTGAACAATTTATTAATTGAAAATAATATATAAACGCTAGAGTAAAGAATGCTTAAATAAATCTTTTTATTTAAAAAATTTCTTGGTATTATTATGTTGTGGTTAATGACCAATAAAATTCTTCTGCACGAAGAGATATGTATTCACATATAGGGACATAGAAAATTGATTTCCTTTCAATAATACTCGCTGCGCAATGCATGCCATTGATTGCAAGTCAATATTCGAAGTTTCAAGAAAATATTATGAATGTATTGTATGTACAATAGATAATAAAAGTTTTTAATTAGCTTAGCCTTTAACCTATCTTAGTTAAACTATTAAAGAAATATATTAATTGCTATTGTCACATATCTATGGCAAAACCTCATTTCTTCGACGTATAACGACATGCGGTATGCATTTGCGTCAGAGGATTATGTCATATAGGAGTTCAGAATTGAATAGGGAATATTCCGTCCTCTTGTTACGACATTTTTTATCGTGGTCTTAACTAAACTTTACCTATCTCAAATAAAACTGGCCTCACCTGTAGCAGCTTCTTATAAAATATAATTAAGATAGATTCCTTGCTTATATGTTGCTGATCGTTCGCTTCAAAAATTGCATCTTTTTGAACACTATTGAACATATGTTCTTTTTGATATCGAAAAAAATATGATTTAAATAAAAACTGTTGCACCAATTAATAGACCAGCAAACCAGTTTACTATTTATTACTTTATAAAGCGTAGTTTTATTTTTGTACAATTCTACGTAGTAGATAGTGAAAGTGTACTAAATGTGAGAAATTATTGAAACTCGTTAATAGTTGCATAATATTACCAATTTAAGAAAAGTGTTGTAAGTGAGTGAGTGAATGTGTGTGTACTTGCAAGAAACAAATTGCAAGAATTTAAAATTTGTTTAGGTTTAAGTTTCAGTTTACACTGACAATGACATTTGAATATATTTTTTATATCATTCTGGCGGAGAGGCCATGCACTTTTACGAGCAAGTACATAATACCTCAGTATTTGATTAGTGCATATTCGCAGAAATTTCTATGGCGCAAGCACATAATACATTTACTGTTTGATCAGTGCATATCCCAATAGATTTCCATTGAATAAATAGATTACGTAATACAAATCAATAACGTTACACGACTAAATAAATGTCTAAACAATCTTAATCTTCAAAAAATATTTTGTAAGTATTTCTTCGTTATTCGATCACACTATTGAATATTAATATTTTCAGTATAATTTATTTTCAAGATGTTAGAAGTATTTCCTTTTAAATATAACTTATTCCGCGTGTTGGAATTTTTCTTTTAATAATATTAAATATTGAAATAAGGCAAAATGCTTACTTCTACTTATTATAAATACAATTTCCTTAAAGTATAATATATGTATTTCTTTTGACAATGAGTGCGCAATAATGAGTGAACATTATTCTAACATTATGTAATTTAATGAAAGACTTTTACAGCATTATTTTTGTGTCACAATTATAATAATGAATAAAAGTCAATTAAACAGCATTAACATACTAGAACTGTAACCATTTGTAAGAAATAACTCTTGACTAGTTGTAGTCTTTGACAATAATACAAGTTTTTATTTGCTATTTAATGTACTGTTATTAAATATTAATAATTATCTCATTATTGCTTTAATCATTTAAGCATTAATTTATGTCTCTTGGAGGTTTATTGCTGTATTACTTCTCAATAAATAATAACTCCAAAATTGAATTTTAAATTTACTTGTATAAACGCATGGTAAAAAGGCTGGAAAACAGTGTAATTTATCAATAATGCAAGCTAAAAAGCTTTGATCGATGAATAATGCAACATAAAATTAAAAATTATACAAATTAATGTATAGACATTGTTACAAAAAAAACACAGACATAGTAATATTATTTGTCAGATTTCTCAGCGTATACAATTAAATGAAAAATGGAAATGCGTAAACAACATCGTTAAAATCCATGGCATTTTATCTACTAGACGTACTGTTGAAACAAGTACAGGCTAAACTGTATTTATCATTAACTAGAACAATATCTTCGGGCAATTTATATAGAAATTTCTGCGAATATGCACTAATCAAATACTGAGGTATTATGTACTTGCTCGTAATTATTTATTTTTTCTTATTGTCTTACGATAATTTTTACGAATAATAAATAGTTAAAAAGGTTAACTGATGAGGAACATGACACATATAACATCGCGGAAGAGAATTGTCTCAACTGTTCGATATTAACGCCAGTAACATCTCCTTTTAACATAGAAAACTCACCGCGAGACTTAAAAATAACATTGTAATTATGATGAGCAAAACAGGTTTAATTACAATATATGCAACGAAATATTCTCACATCAGATACTTGTTTGCATATAACGTTTGCGTACAGCGAATACTGAGAAATCTGAAGAAGTTTAAAGAATATCGCGTGTTGTGAACCAAAGTCTCAATCAACAGGTAATTTTTGAGAGATACGTTCGAAGATTCACGTTAAATTATAAACTATGTAGCTAGAAAATAAACATGTTTTGTCGTATATTATATAATTTAATTTTTTAATTATAATATTATTTATTTACTTTTAAATTATGCGTTGGATGAATATTTTATGCAATATACATCTAAAAGACTAAAATATTGAATAATAATTATTTTATACCTCATTGTGTATTTAGAAAAATATTGTAATTTTTAACGTTTCATGATAATTAATCTTTTTATTAAATTCTAAGTAAAAAGTAGAGTCTAATAACATTTTTAGCGTCTTCATCATTGGTAATATCCTTCACGTGCGTGACTCTGGTTCCACTGTACGCATGTAAAGAAAGTCCTCTATTATGAGACAGCAGTTTTTCAACACCCAATCATAAATCCATTTTCGCAACGATTACGCAATCCAACAAGAAATTTTCCAAGTAAACAGATTTCCCTACAAGAAATTCATGGTGGAATCAACTGATGACGCCTATTAATTTAACAGAAACCCCGCTATCTCATATTAGGAGCCTATCTTGTGACAGGACACTTTTCTCTATACGTGTACCAGTCTAAATACATTATGCAATTGGCGTCTAGCAAGATTGCAGTTAATTATATATCAAATGATAACCACTGACGTAAAGTATCTAATTATAAGAATCTAGTTACTTTATTTAAATGTTTATCTAAAACTTGTTTTGCATATGTGTAATTACAGTTATTATATATTTCTTAACTCAATAACTGTAATTTTGTAATTAATTAATTACGTCTCATCTTGTATCTTATCTAAAATCACATTTTAGATACATAAAGCAAGAAAATTATTTGAACTATAATATCATGTTTAATCTTTAATGTATGTATTATTATACACATTTAATATAATTATATATGTATAATGTGTACATTAATAAATATATTTCTCTCCAATGTAGAATATTATCGTGGATGTACTGCAATTTACGAAATTCTAGATATCGTTTATAAAATATTGTTTTAATATTTTCATATTGAATAAACAGCTAATGTAATGCAGTGTCTTTTCTTGTTCTTTCTACGATTGCGTTTCTTTCCATGTGTTTATAAAATATATAATTAACCCTCAGATTCGTTAAATTATAGATCACGCTAGAATTCTTCTATTTGTCAGATAAATAACGTCAACAGAGCACAAATATTTGAACCAAGCAATTTTTACGCCAAATTTTCCAATTAATTAAATTTAATTCAATTTAGTTACGCCGAAAATAAAGTTTTCGTGTATCATTACATATGAAAGATTGTTCGGGTTACGTGCTTTTACAAGAATCTCATTTCTCAATCTAATTAAAAGAGCGTACCTCAAGTTGTGAAACAATACTTACTATTTTAGATAATCTGTTGCAATTATAAGAAATTGAAGATGTCGCGCGCGCGACGAGCCTCCGTAGCACTCGCAGCGCATAGTATCGTTGACACCTGTGCCTCCCACGACAGAAAACAGGAAATACGTATTTTCAAATTAATGATCCTAGGATCGCGAGCCAACGTATCATTCATCACGAGCGATATGTCAGAGCTGTCGGCCTACATTCGTCGTTTGTCGACGCGCTAGCGGGACGTTTCACGTGTATACGCTTACATTTCCTAACCTACAATAGTACACGCATACCTATTTGTTTAATTAAAATAGCATTAAAGATGTCATCCTCCCATACGACGGAGCTGACCGAGCAATTGGTTAAAGACTACGCGAGTTACGCAAAAGTGGACTGGAACAATCAGGCGAGTGTGCCACTTTTGCCACGATACGTTGTCGTCCCGTTGTTTGAGGGGCTGTTAAGTAAACTCATGCTCGTGTTCCAGGTGAAAAGTGTCCACGATATCATAGAGGACACGCTGATACGGCTGGAGGAGTTCCAATCGATTGTTTCAATGGTTAGCCTGGAATGCGGATAGAGTATGAACGACTAGATATTGCGACTCTCAAACTCAAGTATTTCTGTCCCGCAAGGTGGAGAATAGCAGCGCCGAATGCATGCAGCAACATCTCCCAAAGTTACAGCACATGAAGGAGGGTATGGCAGCTCTTCGCAAGAGGATCGACGCACTGGAGCACGTGGTCGCAATGGCCAACATGAATTTGAGTACGCTGGAAGCTGCTGTGGACAAGGCCGAGGCTGACCTAGGTGTATCCGACAGATTATTCGGGATATTAAACCCTTTATCATTTTTTGTAAGTACAACTTGTTCAAAGGATACATCCTTACCGTGTGCTTTAAGTTACTAAACAATTCGGCACTTTTCTATGCGACTGTCATCCATGAAATTGGACGATAGCAACCTGACGCTACTTGAATTACTTTTTCAGAAAAAAGCTCAGGAACCTGTCGCATCAAGTGCAATGCCGACATATAAATCGCCTATAATTTATAGGTCTGATGACTACTTTCAAAGGGAATAAAAAATGTGTAAGAGAAAGCTCGAGTTACCTGTTGTTGCGTTAAGAAAAGTATTTATAATTTTACATAGATTAGAGTAATGTTTATGCCAGAAAACAAAGTTGATTGAAAAACGTGACAAATAAATCTATAACGGATTTTTATTCCATGTGTCTTGGTCATTTATCGATCGTTTATTAATCAAGCGGCCGCTTGATTAGTAAGATTTTGTGATACACGATGTGCTGTTTTTGTATAGATTTGACTTCAAATTTGTAAGAAGGAGAAAATATTAACGGACTACTGATTTAAATTGACTTACTCAGCGATTGGTCGGTGATCATGATCGAAATTATGATTCACTTGGACGATAAAGTTTACCCTGTAGAAATAACGAGTCTGCACTGCAACTTCTCTGGAACTTTCACATTCTTTTTCGTGTAAATTACATTGGCTCGAATGATAACGCGCTAACAAAATTAAGTCATACATTTTTGCACGCTGTGATACACTTTTTTCAAAATAGCCGTTTACTTTTTTCTTTGTGCAATAGAAAAGGTTGCAAGTAACCCAGTAAACATTAAGTAACAGTTACATAACAATGTATTATGTGTTTTCACTCAACAATAAATGTAATATATGTAATATAACACATGTTGTACATGAGAATTACATTAGGGAGTGGAGTAGGAAATTATATGGATGTTACGTAACCATAAATTTAGCGTTTACTGGGAACTGTCAAGGTTTTCACTGACAGGTTCATTATAAATGGTAACATAAAATTATTTTCCTATAAGTAGTTAAGGGAAATATTGGAATCAACTGAAAAAGTTTAACTCAAGATGATTTTTTTTCAGTCTTATCTTTAAAATATATTTTAGAGTAAAACTAGATAGTCGTTTCTTGAGTTTATTCAATTCGCGTTCTGATTATATAAATTAGTTACAATCTCAGTTCATTCTCAGCTATATATGGCGAATTATTTTAGCTAACTTTTTAAAGTTATATTGTGCATGCAAAATGTCTTAACATGCTGCAGAGGTGCAAGTTTTCAATTGAGCTTTCTTCTCTCCCAAGGAACAACGTCCGCCTATGCAGTGCCTCCATCTCATAATTTTTCCTATCCCACAAGTGACACTGCACGTGGACCAATTGCCCCATTGGTCCCATATCTTTGGTTCCCTGCTGTTTTTTTCTGAAATAATATAACGCCAATTACTCCACTAATACAACGTGAATAAAAAAGCTAATCTTCATTAGAATAATAATTAGAATCAAATTCTAATGACTAGAAAATATCAAGACTGTCCATCAACCAAATACTCTGTCTATCGGTATAATAATATAAAGGTGCATATAAAGTAATAATTATATGAAAAGCAAAACACAGATTCTACGAAATGCGATTATTATTGCCACAAAAGTGTTCGTGAAAGACTTTATATATTAAAAAAAGAAAATATTTCAGTAAACTCTAAATATACTTGATAACTTTCACTTAGTATAGTAACGAGTTGGTTCCTTTTAAAAAGAGCGTGGAGCTAAAAGTTACAGAGCATTTTAAGTACACGCGCGGAAACTTGCTGGCATTACTAAAATTTTATTATGTATATATATATATATATATCACTTTCACTTATTCTTTATACGTGCTTCACATATACGCACACATATATACAATCCCAGTTAAATCAGATTCTAGTAATAAGGAATCAAGAGATATTTCTTCCTCTATCTTCATTATTCTTCTTTAATGCGATTTATAATTATTACATCAGAAAAAAGATAAGTTATATAAGATGTTGCCAAAGAATTTGAAGAATTGTTCTACAATCAGTGTCAATTCGCAGGAAGTTTTGCTAATGCAAAAATTTCTGATTAAACGAAACGGTCAAACAGCCAATGAAAATTTCTATTGCGTTAAATCTTACTTGTTATTGTTACAAATTTTAATTGTGCATTATTGAATTCAGTGATTGAAAAATTAATGGAGCATAGATCATTTTCTTCAGATAAGGCAATATATAGTATATATATATGTTACGCGGTGCTGCACATGACATTCTCATTGCTCGTATTGCAAGAATTTCAAACCATGGTACGATGTCGTAAGAAAGAAAAGATATTCCAGCCATGCAGCTCGTGGAAATTTCCATCCACGCGACGCCCAAATGTTGTTCGTTTCGATGATCAGTACCGCGGGAAGGTAAATCTTGAACCGGTCTCGGAGAAAGTCACAATCACCGACCGGTATACGACCCGCAATTGCGCACCATTTGCGCCCACTCTTATTTATTTATTTATTTATTACCCCCGTGCAGATATTCACCTTTAGCGCGTCTACTTATCATATTTTTAAATAAATCGTGATTTCTTTTGCGCCTGACATATGTTATCCGCTATTTTACAAGTCTATTTAATATAAATAACTTTGCGATGACATAAGATGCTAATCAAAAGAATTATTAACGTTTACAATAAACACGGACAGAATTTTCTTTCAAAATTTATCCTGAAAATCATGTAATCGCAGGACATGGTATTTCCAAGAACTTTATGAGAGTTTTTTGAAATTTTCCAATACACTGAGAGTTTTTCGAAGTGCGATGTTTTCAGGATAAATTTTAAGAGAAAATTCTTTCCATGTACAAATAAAGATTTTATAGATTATCTAAATTTGATTGTACAATAATACATATTGTGAAAATTGATGATAATATAAATGGCAATATACAGGTATATTTCAACAATGTGCATGTTTTTCACTGTAATTCCTAATCTTCAATTATATTAAAGATATTTTAATCATATTTTTTAATTGGCAAGTGATATAGTTATATACGCAATCGAAATCGCATTGTTACCTCGTTTTATCGGCGGCCGAATATCGTCTTCGTCTTCATCGTCGATATCACGAAATGTATTATGACTTTTGCGTCGGAATCTGTCAGACTTCATTTTCAATGTGTCGATATCACTTTTGACGACTGGTGTCATAATTGACGATACTTTGTCATTTTTCGAAACGACTTCTTTAGAGCCTATAACTGGTAAGTTATTTTGCATAGACAATGATGCGCTGCATCTGAATTATAAGCGTTTTGTAACAATTACCTATAAAGAGCAGGAGTACAGCAAGATAAGTAAAGATCAATCGACTTCTATCCATATATTTTTTGTTATCGTCGTTGACATGTGGAATATTACAGATTACAGAATAATATATCTATTGCATCGAAGTTTGTTCTACGTCATTAAACCTATATTCACGTTGAAGTAATCCACATTAACTATTGAGTTTTGAACAAACAATTATTACATATACTGTTGTTCTAAAATAGTCATGAAAAGAAATATCTTTGTGTATTACAGTTCAAAATTCGACCCAGTTTAATATTTTCAGATACATACATATGTCATTGCGCACATTAAATGTATGAATATATAATATATATATTTCAAATCTGCTTTTTAAACTCTAATTTTTGCCGTCACAATACAATCCTAAAAAACAAAGTGAAATAATTTATCATTAAAGAAATTATCTACTCAATAAACACACAATGGTACACTAGATTAAATGCTACTAAACGTTTATTAAATGCAGTTAATATAAAAGTATAATTATATCATTTTTATATTATTTTGCCGTCATGTGTTTATCGGGCCAACGTCTACAATTTTGTATTTTCGTTGTTGGTTCAAGACAATTTTTATTTCGTAGAAAAATGTAATGGAAGCCCTCTTTTCTTGGTAGTTCACAGACGATTCCTTTGTTTGTGCATTCTCGATACCTCTTAGCACCATCCGACATAATAATGTCGAGGGGGCTTGTCGATTGCCTTCTTTCGCAAGCTGCAAACAGATTACGATTTTATCCCCAGCCAGCCGAGGAAGCCTTTGGTAGCGCAATCTTTGTAACGGCAGCTTCTCAACTGCGCCTTCTTAAGACCTGCGATGCAATCCGTGGACGTGCAATGACGCCAACGGACCTGTCGTCCTTGCCCGCAAGTTACACTGCACGCGCTCCAGATACTCCAATTGTCCCACGCCGCCGAATCTATAGTGAGAGGCAAAGAGGGAAAGAATTACAATTTTACTTTTTTTCGTTACTTCGACATTACTTCGATCTCATGTGAACGCCGCGAAAAGTAGTAAATAGCTAAAGGAGACTTTGTTTTGCGAAACGATGAAACCGGCGAACTTGCGAAACCGGGAATTTATTTTACAATGCTTACATTTATAAAACACTTTCTATTGCATTATATACTTCTGTTACGTTAATTTCACGTGTAATGTATAACGTCTAGTTCTCCGTTATTTTATTTTTATAGAATTACTGTCGTTCGTTAACATTTGCTATCTAAATCCGCTATTTTAACGTCACAGAAGGTATTGCAATCATTTATCGTACATATATGTACTTAATCAATTATCGTAAATCACTAAAAGATTAGGCATTATTTTCTAGACTTCCTAGTTTGAACCATCATGTTACGCGAACATTTTTAAATTAACCCTTGATTTCGAAGAAACGAATTTCTTTCTGTTCAATGATTTTTTTGACATTGTCCTCTCCATTATCTTATCACCTATATCTTCGTCGTTCGTCTCAATATCCTTTGCCGCGGCACCGCGCTTCCTCTCCGTTAAACCCGACGTTTCTGCCAGGGTGACTTCGCGGCGTATCCCGTTATGAAACCTGCTATTTCTTGTAGGGCGAGTTCCGAAAAAGTTTTGCTCGTAACTAAGCAACTTTCGCCGATAAATATCGCTGTCCATTTGAGAGTACGGCTGGAGATGTCTTATCGCGCTTTTCCAACGCTGCAGCGAGGCCAACGTCTTATTTCCTACCTAATACACGAGATTAACATAAAATATTTGCAAACATGGGAATCTCAATACGCGCATAGATTTTGTTTTCCATGTCACGAACCTTGGGTTTGTCCGCCGTGAATCGTCGAGTGAAGTGGTGGCACGATCGCGAATAAACGTCCGAATAATATCGTCTTTCATTACTGGAACTATTGAGTAAATCGAGTCGACAAGCATGTTTGCTGTACGCAGAAATGAAAACGCTCATCTTTATCTCATAGAGCGACGAAGAAACTTATTTCTCGCGGTACGCAAAATGATCCTTGCAATTCTCGCATTGTCGCAATTATGAAGAAATAAACAGATTGACAGATTTGTATTATGATAAGAAGTAGGACGCAAAACAGTTTGTACGTGAATAATGACTCTTTGAGCAAATGTGACAACTTTACCTTTTGAATTCATTATTTGAATCGGCAATCGATACAGTTATGTCGTGCTCATATTTATTTGCCACACTAATCGCAAATGCTTTGCCGGTGCAGGATTTCGGAAAGTTTAATACTTCATAAATTATGCATCCAAAGTAAATATTGTACGTCAAAATTAGCTTAAGTAACACTTGCATATCATATTTCCGATTCCTATATCACACGATAATGAATATGTATAAATATCGATAGAAAATTCTATGTGTCTAAGTTCACACAATATAAAATCGAATAAGAGAGAGAACATTTAGTATTTCAATAGATTTCTAAAATTGTATGCATTATCTTTTCTTTCTGATCGATCAGAGAATATACATTTTCTTCTTTTCATAGCCAGATAATTAAATTAAAATCAGAAAAACGAAAAAAATAATATTCCTGCAAACAGGAGGAAAAATGTAGTTTGTAACAATGTAATAAAATATTGCGTTTTACTATGTTTATTCTGTGGTTTGCTATATTTTTACTACATCTTTCTCTTTTCTTTCATTTCAAAATATCCTTGGCTTGCCCAAGTTTTATAATTGTATTATAATTTATCACTATTTTTGAAAAGTAACCAAAGTTCTTATATACAATTATGTTCCTGCAAATTATGTGTACCTATATCTATAGAGATTTTGATTAAATTTTACCAAGATTTACGTAAAATTATATATTAACAATTTGATGGCAGACAAGTTCAATGGCAGTAAAATATAAAACATTACATCAGTGTATGCATGTATACTTGGCATTCTTTTTTAAAAAGATAATTTTGTCACGGACTTGAAAATACGCTCTAAAGATTATATACATCATGAAGATCTTGACTGTGTATAAAAATATAATTAATATGTT
>NW_011967213.1:2064583-2069865 GCF_000949405.1 Vollenhovia emeryi | reverse complement strand
TCCTGTACTTTGAGCACGTGACTTGAGGGACGTGCTTCCCCGCGTCTCCAGGTTGCTAATGGAAGTCTCGTAGTCGGCGGGGTTGAGAAGGAACAAGGCTTCTCTTAGCTTGTATGTGTATATTTCGGAGATTACACGCTTGATTTTCTCGATGCACACCGCAACTTTGTGTATCGCCAGAGATATCGGACTTGTCGCACACGCCTGCTTGCTTACGAGGGCCTACCAGAGCGATCTTGTCTGCTAGCCCGCCTTGCAGCAACCAACTAACTAACCGAGCTAAACCGAAAAGGACACGAAGGGCCCTAGTCCTCGCGATGAGTGCGCCTCGCGCGGCGCTGAACTTTCGATGTTGAGTCTAGGGGAAAATGCCGCGGGAGACTTAAAATTCCGATAAATACGTAACACTAGACTTTCTTATCGTACGAGATGTAACATGATCATTGTATTCGTGAAACTCCCGAAATACAAACTTGCATATGATTGCATGCATGTGTACCGAGTATGTAACAAAATATTTGCTGTTTGTCTGATCCACGTGCCTTGACGACTCACAATCATCTAAAATTGATAATTATTATGTAATGATAAAATTTGCAATATAAAAATATACATAATTATACTCGGCTTAATATGCTTCAAGATGGAAAACGTAAAACGGTTGCTAGTAAAATGTACATCTATCATAATGAGTTTTAACTAACCGATAACGTTTAGAATGTAAAAGGTGAACAGCCGTAATAATTTAATATGTAAAAGGCCCGATTGTGACCACTGGGCGAATCGCATAATTTATACTTACATTACATTCATAAATTCTAAGTGTCCATAGGCTTCTGTATTGCGTCGTCTGCAATGCGTGGAGTAAGCCTGGAGTAAGCAGTAGGAGTAAGGAAATAAATCAAGTTTATTTCTAACTCCTTCTTCAGCTCTCACGCTTACGGCGAATGAGAACGCAATCGCGGCCAGTATTACAAATATTTTAAAAATTATGCCTGTATTTTAGCTTCCTTACGCTAAAAGTTCTCTCTTACTCCTTATGTCAGGCTTACTCCACGCATTGCAGTCGACGCATGAGAGAACTACCGTAAATAATATATTATATATAATTGATATGCAAATATGGAGCTGATTATAGTCTGAAAAATGCTTTGTGCGCTCGACCGTTCGGTATTTGACCCTGCAGTCTTAATCGGCGGACGGCTTCTCTCAAGTGCTTCGGTTGTAACGGACCAGTTTCATTCTGGGTCTCCATAACATCTAGAGCTGCAACAAGCGCAATAATCTAGAATAGCGTTCCAATGTTCCAACGTTTGTAAGAAAGCGCTCCTACCTTCCTCAACGATTTCACCAACAAATACCTTGGCAATGCCTGACATAGCTATGACAACGTTCTGAGACACTGAACAGCCCGTTATGGTTTGCATGATCTGAAACACATTTAATACAATACTTTATTAATGGCAGAATAGCTATTTCTTTTCTCTTTTGAGTAACGATTAAAAATCAAGTACGCCACCCTCTTTATAGCGGCTTTCGGGAATGCAGATCGTCTGTACATCTCGTATCTGTCGAGTTGATCCTCAGTGAAGTTAGACACTAGCACCCTACAAAAGAAAAGTTACCGAATGTATTCTTGACGCAGCGTACACGTACACGTTGACGTCAGAGTTTAAACCACGTACTGCATCTTTTCCCTCTCCTCCTCTTCTACTTCCTTTCTGCTCTTCTCTTTGCTCTCCCGCCTTTCTTTCGTAGAACTGACTGGGTTAGGGCGAGGTATCATAATGTCATTACCGAATATATCTTCCGCGATCTGTTCCTCCTCCTTCGTATGAAGCTCCTGCTTCACAATCTCTACTGTCTCCGCAACCGGGCAGGCAGCATTAGAGCCTACGTTTTCTATAGTCTCTTCAGCGTCCGACTGCGACCGAGAGCTCATTGCGTCCGACTCTGCCTAAATAATACAAATCTGGTCAGTTAATTTAAAAGATATGAATTATAAAATTGAATGTCTGACAGCATTCAATACCTTAACTTGCACACTGTCGACCTCCATAACTTCGGCGTCTTTAGACCCTGAGTTTTGTGGTGGACTACTTTTGTTATCCTTATGTTCTTCGACGTCCTTACGTTCGCCGTCTCTTTCATCGCCGGAGTCTTCCTTCCCAAAGATGTTATCCATCTTTCTAACGGAGAAGATATAACTTAAGGGTTACGGGAATTAATCCATATAAATGTTTGCACATTGCGTATAATAATAAACAATAAACAACGGCGTGAGACACCATAACTCTTTTAAACCCTCCTAAAACTATTCACATAAAAGTGAACGTTACAGTCTCGCGGGAGTCTCTTTATTGCATATTTTTAAATAAGCATATCTTCCAAAGAATGTTTAATTATTTATATAAACGTTTCATGAATTATAAAGAGTCGGGGAAATAAACAACTCACTCGCTGGCCCTTTCTGATTCGCAGGTACAAAATATATATTTACATCAATTTCAGCGTAGGATGTTAATTTCTATTATTCCTCTTAATAACAGAAATCTGCCTAATATCAATAAAAGCACGATATATTTTTAACGACGAAGCGTCGACCGAAACGGTAAACATCGTACACGACAGGAAGGTGCAGGTTAGATTCTCCGCTTCGATCGAGACCTCGAGATATCGTTTCAAGTTCTTTACATCGATTATATTTCTCGAGAGGACCATATCGATACTAAGAATCTCGAGCTGCAAACAGTACGCAACGCGCCGCTGCGGCGTCGCGTTCGAATTAATTTCCGCGTTTCTCGCGGCAGTCTCTGTTCGAGGTAAACCCGATAATAATATTATTACGCAAGTTTTATGTCGTAGTCCACACTGCCGCGCTCACGGTTCCAGTGAGCCTCGCCGACAATACGCATAGACAGAACCGCGCAAGACAGTTCTAGACGAAAGCCGCTGTCAATGCAGCGGCTGCATCCATGGTTGCCGGTGGTGGGGAGGCACCTCAGGTTAACTCGCAAAGATGCTCAGCTAACCTGAGCGGGCCTGCGGGCCCCCTCACCACATCCCCTCCACTGGTAGATCCAGCTGCTCTCGTCCGGGAGTAGTGCCGCTGCCGCAAGAACCAACCTGCACGGTCGCGCTGCCGCTGCCGTCTGCGGCGAAGCTCGCGTGCGCCGCTCTTATATACGCTAGCCGAATGCTAGCGCCGACCAATCGGTGCTCGACGCAGCGGCGCGCCACGTCCATTGGCTGGAGCGCTGGTGGTGGGGAATCGGGGTATATAAGCGGCATGCAAGCGCGCCGCGCGACACTCCTGGGAGCGTTCGCCGGTGGATGATGCTGCGTCAGGTCGCACGGAGGAACGGCGCTCGACACGGCGGCGCGTCGCGCTCATTGGCTGGCGCGCTGGTGGTGGGGAGCCGTGGTATATATGCGGCATGCAAGCTCGCCGTGCAGCGCTACTGAGAGCGTTCGCCGCTGGATGACGCTGCGCTCGCACGGCTTGCGCCGAGTTTCTTTTCCCGAGCACGATCACGATCGTTTATTACAGGTTTGTTGTCTTGCAGATTTTCGCATCGCGCGTACTATTTCGCTTGTGCAATAAACTTAGGCAGGTTACAAAATGTAAAATTTCTAAAGATTCAAGGATTTATCTATTTTGCGGTCGGTACATTGAAACATTTGTCGTACGACGGTCCCGTTGCGTCGCTCGTCGCTCGAGGTATCTCCGAGTCGCCGTGATCTCGCGTTGATTCGACAATGTCCATCTTGAGTGGATTAACTTTCGTCTCGGTTGAACTGAAACTTTCCATCTCCTTGCAAGAATTGGAACAAGATACGAGTCGAATCGCGGGGGACTGATAATCGACATCGAACGTGATGTACCGAAGACGTAAAAATGGGTTCGAACGCGCCTGCGCCAGTTCAATATGGCGGCCGTCGGTGGTTGCGCGCGCGGCCGCGCGATGGCGCCGCGATGCCTCGGCGAGAGCGTTAACCCACGTTAATCGAAAGACGATGTCGCGCGACGCCGCGCCGCGCCGCGAGTCCGGGGTATTTGTCAATATCTCTTCGGGATTTTCGGCGTTCTCTGCGTGACGGGAGCCGCGCGCGTGCACCGCTTCCTCGCGTCAACGCGACCCGCATCCCGCGTTGCGCCACGCAAGAGGGGGCGTCCGCGGCAACGAGGGCAAGCCGTGTTCCTCCTCGCGGTGTGTCCGCCGCGTCGTCGAGAGTGTCCAACCTCCGTGTGCAGGCCTCCGCTCCCCTCGCGGGCGAGAGAGGGGCCGCCCCGTGGCGAACGTCGCGTCGTGTCGTGCCGCGTCGCGCCGCGTCGCGTCGCGCGAACCTGGCCGAGCGAGCGGATTCGGGAGTGCGCGACAGTGGTAGTAACCGCGATACCTGTGCGCGCCGTACCGTGTGTATCGCGAGTGACGGTATCCCCCGCCGACGGAGGAGGCGGAGAGGAAGAGCGGCATCAGTGACGTATCCTGTCGCGCGTAATACGCGCGGAATAGCGGCCGGGAGCGGCGGCGGCGGGCGACGCTCGTGAGGCATCATCCACATCCAGCCACGGAACGTCCCGCTGCGGTCCACGAATGCGGTCCACGGCCGTGTATTAAGATGTAAGTACCGACGTTGCCGTGCCAAGCGCGCGGAGATTCACTCTCGCGAGCGAGCGAGCGTGACCGGATCCACCGAGTGGAGAAAGGGCCCCGGCGCGCGTTCACGTCGGGCGATTTTATTGTTGCGAGCCCGCGTGCGAGTGTACGCGCGGCGCTCCGAAATTCACGTCCTCTCGTTCTCGGAAACTCGCTACTTTTTCCACCTTCAATTTGAGTTGGCTCGCTTTGAAAATCTTAATACTCCGTTACGTTGCGCCTCACGCGTCTCTCTCCCTCTCGCTTTCTCTCTCGGGTAAGATCCGCTCTGAACGACGCGCCGCTGCGAATGTTTCGTTCCGCGGGCCAACTCCGGGGAAGAGCTCCCTTTTCGCGTCTCGAGCGGCTCCGAAGGGGACAAGGTCGGACGCTTTCGCGAACGAGAATCGACTCCCCCTTCTTCCACCATCGGCCCTAGTTTTTTCCCCGCGACTCCAGGGGAACGTGCCTTGGCCGCTGATTCTCGCTAATTCTCGGACACCCCGTATAACGACGTCGCCTACGCTCGCGCGTGCATGCGCGCCGGTGTGAGTGCGCACGCCACTGCTCCGGCCGACCTGTGTACGTGTATGTGTAATCGACACACATGTGGTGATGCCCCCCCCCCCCTCCTCTCTCTCT
>NW_011967213.1:2041204-2063214 GCF_000949405.1 Vollenhovia emeryi | reverse complement strand
CTCTCTCTCTCTCTCTCTCTCTCTCTCTCTCTCCTCTCTCCTCCTCCTCCTCCTCCTCCTCCTCCTCCTCCTCCCTCCTCCCTCCCTCCCTCCCTCCCTCCCTCCCTCCCTCCCTCCCTCCCTCCCTCCCTCCCTCCCTCCCTCCCCTTCCTCTCCTCTCTTTCCCTGTCTCTGTCTCTCTGTCTCGCTGCGTTTAAGGGGTATACGTGACAGGTACATGCGCGCGCGAAACCGGTCGGCCGACACTTTGGATGCCGCTTTTTGCCAAGGGCCGATCTACTCTCTGCCCCCTCCTCCACCTGCGTCACTTCTATCCTCACCCCTTTGTTCCCTTCACCTTCTCGTCACGCTCCCTTCCCGCGCGACCGCGAAAGTGTTGCGCGGGATATCGCCGTGGCCGGGGCAAGAAAGCGAAATAAGAGGGCTCTAAGATGCGTGCGGATACGAGGGTGAGGGGGGGGGGGGAGTGGGGAAGGGGTTCAATTGGGAAACCGACGTGATTGAGAAGGATGCAAATGGGACGGATATTTAATTCCACGGGGATAACTGCGAGAAAACATTGACACTTCGATAAAGAATGTTTGACGTGGATAAATACGAGTCAGATACCCGATACCTGATCGGTTGCCGACCCTTATCTGTCTCTCGGGCGATTAAATTGGATTAATTTTTATCCACTTCGCGGCCATTCCCAAGCGGAGCATAAGGATGTTAATTACGGCAGCGTTCAGGCAACGTGAAAATTATCATTTTATACCATCATTTCATCACCACTGTTATTGTATAAAATTTGCACCGCCGTCTATTGCTACCAATTATTATTATATTATATAAATTTCATACCATTTTTTACCATTACTTCATTACAGATATCATTATTATGAAATTCTATCATAAATTTCAACAACTCCGCCTATTTATTGTTTTGTCTACATTCGTCGAAATATCACCTCAATATTTGAACCTAAAAGATACGTTCTTAAGGCCTGCGTCCACGAACTGCTAGAACTTGGTACAAGTTTTAGTTCCGAGAAATGTGAAAGCCAATCAACTTGCAACTTTTATGGGTTGTACTTGTAATAGTTCCTTAGTTCTTTTAGCCAACAATTACAGTAAACGGATATCGTAATTAATATTACGAATTATGAATGTATAACAGAATTTACATCGCACAAGAAAGTACGAAAACGTATATTAAACCGAGAGTTTTAACCACGTGACAATTATTTCACTTCTTCAAGACTCTGTTTCGTAAAGGCCTGTGTCGACGATGCTAGAACCGCAGCTTTTATGGAATAGCTGCAAGTCGATTGGCTACACATTTCTCGAAACTAGAACTTGGACCAAGTTCTAGCATCGTGGACACAGGCCTTTACGAAATAGAGTCTCGAAAAAGTAAAATAATTGTCACGTGCTTGAGACGCTCGGTTTAATACACGTCTTGGTACTTTGTTGTGCGATGTAAATTTTGTTATACATTCATAATTCGTAATATTAATTACGACATCCGTTTACTGCCAATTGTTGGCTAAAAGAACTAAGGAAGTAATACAAATACACATCAGGCTTATTCCACCCAATTTAATCAATTCGGGCTTAGACCCGAGAGACGTGATCCATACGGAAGCGCAGCTCTAAGCGACAATGCCGACGAAGAGAGAGAAAGAGAGTCCTGCTCGATTCTCGGACCTTATCGTTGGACCACCCTGGACGCGTATATATCTCGAACGTTGCATCTACCTGTCGACGTATAAGGCGCGCGCTGTCTGGGGGGGATACAAAACTGAAGGTGGACGGTCGTTGGCCGGGAGAGAAACGACCTGAAACCTCGACACGCGGATGAGAGACGAGGAGAACGAGATGGCGGGGTGAGGAATAAACGAGAGAAAGAGCGAGAGAGCGAGAGAGCGCCGCGCTCCGCCAATTCTCTCTCTACGAGCGTTTTCAAAGACGTGATGGGAAACCGACAGCGATTACGTGCCGGTCTGCGCGTTTCGTTGCCCGAGCCCATACCTCAACATCACGATCGTAGCACGACAACTTGTAGGTGCAATTAATATAATTCCGCCGCGGTTCGCGTAACGCGACGGGGGCACAAGTGTTTGCGCGAGACCGCGAGCGAAAGGTGGGAAAACCGGGAGAATCGATCAATTCGCACGACCGTGGCAATGTTATTGCGCGTTAGTGTGTTACGTGCCTGCGAGTTAAGCTATTATTTTATCGCGGCTGCGATAAGAAAATTGCAGTTGGATGTCAGTTTTATCTTTGAGAAACTTCTTGCGGGGGTTAAACCGCGTCCACGCTGCACGGCCGGTCTCGCGAATGTTCCCTAACACCACCGGCAAACTGTTTGCTTTCATCAAACTGTAATGCAAGCTGTTTAATATGAACGAGACGATCGAGCGCAAACTGTTCCCTCGGATGCCTGGAGAACGTCGATTTCAGAGAGTATGCACGCTACGGCGAGCAGATCGTTACTTCGTAACTTGCTCGCGTTTCAATTAAAATAGCGCGTTTTAACTTATTAAATTCGCTCGTATTACAGCGCTCGCATGTCGCAATTAATATTTATTAAAAAATAACATTCGAGAGAAAGCATTCCGCTTTTTAATTATTATTTTTACCTTCTGCATCGAGATTTATATTTATGCCGCAGTGCAGATCGATCGCAGTTGCGACAGTGATTTTTCTAGTTTTGATATCCTAAATCAATAAAGTACAAAAGAAACGCGTGTACTCTGTTATAAAATTCTCGGTAAAGCTGGCGATGCATAATGGATAAACGCCGCAATGGCCAACAAATAAGATTCAATTATTTCAAAATTATTGCGCGTTATACACGTAATTTTTTTTTTATGCGAACGCAAACTCTCCGAGCGAATTTGGCCCGATCCGATTTCTCTCATCTCGTCGTCATAAGCGAAACGCGATCTATCGCGCCGGAGTTGTTAACGCGCCTTTATTAAGGAAAAATCGCATGCAACACCGTCGCATTGTTAGTGAAATAATCACGACTCGGTGTTCACTTTCGATTTCGATGCTCGTCGTGCAGCTTGTTTCGACTCACGCGGCGCCTTGCGCTTCGCTTGCCTGCTTATCGATCATAAGTTTGTCAAATCAAGAATAATACTCGATTTTTGCAGTAAGTTATTAAGTGTTTTAGTAATATAATAATACTGGAGAGCGCGATACTTTTATTTTGCGTTTCTAATTTTTAATCTGCGCGTAATTGTCATCTTTTATCATTTACAAAATAAGACAACGAAATAAAAGTGCAAATTTTTAACTTAGATACCGATATTCTTCCTCTATTCTTTCTATCTTCGAAAATTAAATGGCATGACTCGATAATTTATTTTGTAAAGGATGGTATTAATATGCAGAGGTTCAGGGGCATTTTTTGCAGATGTTCTTTGCAACGAAAAGAAATTAAACGTGCTGTTGGACTGGTGCATATAAGGTGAATGTGCGCGCGATTTTTTTTTTTTTTGGTTATAGCTATCAGCTATATTTAACTCTCACTCGCAAGGTCGTGCATGTGAGTCATATATCGTCGGTTTCTTGAAAACAAGAGATGGGAGAGTTTCATGATGCGATAACTTAGCTTTCGTATCTGCAGTTGTTACATGAATCTCGTATGGAAAAGCATATTAGATGCGATAGAGCACGTTTAAATTTCCATATCTTGAGACGTAGATGGTTCAATAGTAATATTTTAATTAGGGATTGATTAAAAACTAATTGACTAAAAATTGCTCAACTAATTGCGAGGAGCGGACGATTATTCCCACGAAATCTGATGCTCTTAAAATATTACACGATTGTGAAACACTATGGTATACATGAGATGAAACAGATATTGAGTAACGATATTAAATGTCTTTGTTTGAATATTATAAAGCTAAACTTATCAATAAATAGACCGTGATAAATTTGATTAAAACTGATTTATTGATTTTAAGAATAAATATAATCAAGAATCATGAAGTATTTTTCTCCCTTTATTAAGTAAATTAATTAAAATATACTATGGCGAAATATTTTATATTTTGTTAGTAGCATTTTAAAATACGAAATGCAGATAAAGAATTTCGAAATATCCCTTTCTCGTATAAGTTAATATTATCGCATTTAAATCTTTCTGCTTGGAAACGCATATAGAAATTAAGCGCAAATTCTGTTTAGAAAACTTTTATATTCTCAAGGTATTAATTAATTTTACTTATCATAGTTTTATTCTTCTTTCATTGTTTCTCATTATTTGTATAGTCTCGAAAATTGATAGAAATCATAATTCTATAACTTAAACGTAAAATGTTTTTATGTACAGTTAAATAAAATTATTAATAGAATACATTATTATCATACGCTTTTTGAAAATTTTGTGCTTGACTTTCTCAAAATTAAGGTCAATATTTAATTAATTGACAATTATCAAACTCTCCAAGATTAAATTTTTATACTAATCTATTCAATCCATCTGTTTCAAGATAATAGATCTCTATGACATGTTATACTTCTTTCTAATACTCTTAACTCTTATCATATACGTGCATATACGTTTACGTACTTATTATTTATACCCGATATATAATTTGCACGAAGTCCATTACCTTAATAAAGGATATGTCACTCACCGATACGATGTGGAGCGGCGGGATTGTGATTACATTGAAACTCTCAGGTCATCCTCTCCTGTCGGAGTCGTCTGCTATAACACTGCTATAACACAGCACTCGCGAAAACGCGGTTAATTACGATCGCGCGTATTAATCATCGCGATAGAATAATTGCCCGTACTTTGCACGACACTCGCGATGTTAGTCGCACGCGACGCGCGCTTTATTATTTTACATCGCGACGGAGTCCCATCGAAACGCGATCGCGAATATAACGCGGAAGCTCTACGACTAGCGTGATATCCGCGGACCTCGCGAATTAGCGCATCGAACGGAATCTCTTTGTTTTTGAGATATTCAGCGATTCGTACGTTATCTCGCGCTCTCAATCCGCAAATCGATGAACACATTGCGTCCAGATCGAAAACATTCAGAGCGAGATCCATTCACGCATGTCTCGCTGAAGAAATCATTATTGTTCGTGGGCGTAAAATGTCACGATGCTTAGAAAGTTCTTATCACATCCGGTTTTGTTTATCGCATCCTGTTTGATTCTTAAGTGACATGTTTTTGCGCGAGATATATTGGTGTTCCGATGAAAATACTTACGAAATTTATGTAGTCGTTAATTGCGCAAGTTAATTAATTGCACGAGTTGCAAGTCGTGGTGATAGTCCGTAGAAAATGATCTCGTTTCAATAAGTAAAACGGTGACACGCGGAGCAGACCGCGAGTGGACTACCTACCGGCTCGAGTTTCGATACGCGAATGATAATGTCACGCGCGGAGACCTTGCGTTCGAGGTCGCGCGCTGCCAAACAACATTAAGGTCGAACGCTAGTTAGCCTCGTTTCCTCGAGACATTTAACGTTATTTCATGCGAAATATCTACGTACAATTATTTCTTATATCCTGCTTCAAAAGTTGTTATTGTATGTATATTTTGTACTCTGTTTCGTGGACTCGTTAGCTAAGATAACGATCGGTTCCGCTAGATTGAAAGAGCGTTTTGAAAGAATATTATTATTAGTTGAATCTTGATTGACGAAAGAATTTGCTTCAATCCGTTATAAGTACATAATATTATATTAATAATGAATTTTAACTGTTACACATGAATTTTTTTCTTTTAATTGCAATATGAATGATCTCTCTCTCTCTCTCTCTCTCTCTCTCTCTCTCTCTCTCTCTCTCTCTCTCTCTCTCTCACACTCTCGATACTGATTACTTTATCAAAAGAATTTAAATTATTAAATTTACTGTTTAAAGATTAAAATTATCTTTGTTTTAACTGAAAAATTATACAAATTGTTACAAATTACTTTTAGAAATTCATCCAAGAGAGAAGTAAAATTATAAGATTATTACCTAATTCGCACGACCCAGTATCAAGCGCGATCAGTAATTACACAACTCGCGCGGTTTTGTCACGCGCACAAGAGTTTCGCGAAAAAGTGAGCACCGTTGCGCTGCACATCGCCGATTAATCGATAGCTCGTCGTACCTCATCCGAAAAGCCGACGCGCGCGTCGGATGCACACATTCCCCGGCGTGCAGTCCGCATCCGCGTGCGCTGTGCAAGCAGGCAGCAATTGGCGTCGGAGGTCAACATACCGTTATAGCCCCGCACCGTCGTCGCCGCCGTCGTCGTCTCTATTTCGCGGGCTGGACCGCACTCGGATGACGGTGTCACCGACGTTACGCGCGACGCGCCGCGTGTGCACTAATCCACACTTGCACTGTGGACGCACCGGCCCCGCGCGCGTAATTGCACGTGCGTAATTACCGGCGACAATGAGCGCGTGCACGCGCGTGCCTCGCCCGGAGACAATACGGCGATAACGAGAGAGCGAGAGAGAAGAGAGGAAGAGGGAAGCGGGGAGGAGATTGGCGGAAGCCGTGATCCGATGAATGCCTCTCCGACCGCTGCAGCGCGCCCGGGTTATGCGTAGGTGCACGCGGTGAGAGATGCAACGATGCTCGACCATCGGCACGAAATCTTCCTACACTGGAAAAAAAAGTTTCGCTACCGTAGTTAATTATGGTTTGCTAAAAGTATTTTGCTGCCGTAACTATAAATTTCTAAAGCACAGCAAACGGTTTTGTTTCGCACCCGATACAATAGGCATAGTATAGCAAAATAGCTATCACGACTAAATATTAGCTGTCCATATTTTACAACTGAAATTTAGTTGCCACATGCAGTTTTTAGCTACGGCAGCTACACTTTTCTTTTCGTGTAGTACGACCGCGGCGTTCAATTTCCACTAGTCGCTTGTTTTACGGACACGCGGTGATATTATACAGACGCACGCTTCTCTTCCTCTCTCTTCGATGGACCTTAAGGTCCGCCGTAGCTACAAGTTCGACTTCCAATTTCACGAGCAATTTATTCCTCTTCCACTTTTTAATCCTTCGCATATATTTTTAGCTCCGCTTTTACGTTAGCTTTTTCGCTGAATGTAATAGAGTTTTACTCTCACAGTATTTTTATAGGAGGTTTCTCTCGCCGAGAAAATTGTGTCTTTTCGCCATTAGCGTTTTCGTACGATTTATTTGCGATAACGAAAAAAGTCAGTAGACCTTTGCGATATCACGGGAGCATCCGTATTTAGACTGGTTGAAGATAACAAAGCAGAGCAAACGAAACTAATACGAATATGCTTCAAATAACACCCGAGGCAGCGCAATGCAGCGCACAACGTGATTACATGCAAATGAAAGCTAAACCGAAATAGTTATCTATTTGTCTTTTAGATAAATATAAATTCAGTTTATCTGTTAAAACAATTAAATAAATTATTTTCATAAGATAGCATCGTATTTTCGTAAAATATTATCGTAGTGCGCTCTTGCTTTAATTGTAAGAAAATATTTCGTATCTTTTTCTATTTACGCGATTTGCAAGACGTAATGCAAAATAATTTGCATTTAAGAAAAAAAAACAACGTCTCTTGGCGTTGACTGTATTTAACGTCTATCTAAAGAGTTTCTTTTTTGCAAAGGCAAAACCGCACGTATAACTCTCTTGATAAAAGTCGCTTAGTTGTTCAGACGTGAGATCAGAGTTATCACAAGTCTCATAATTAATGCGCAGGTGTGAAGAGGCGACTGAAGTGGAGACGCATCATCAGCAAACGGCAGCTACGACGATGGGCGTCGCTGAGGACGAGACACCGTCTTCCCTGACTTCGTCGCATCCGAATACCAACAACCCCAATCAGGAAGGTGAGTCTGCACATTTCACGTTTACCGTAGCCAAAACACGCAAATCGAGAGTCACAGCGACGAGTTCGTCATTCAGGTATCGCGCGGATATCTTTAAGTTCTCACGCCGCGCGTAGACGTAACGTGTCGTTACATCTTTCCGGCCGTTGTCCCGACGCGGTGGAACTTCGATAGGGCGTTTGTGTACGATGCGAAAAGAAACGAAAAATCTCGCGTCGGAATTGGCCGATTTGCGCCAGCGTGCGCTCAAGTGCAGCGCTCGCGTGCTGCATAAGAATAAGCGCAAAGAATGAAAGTCACGTTGCTGCTCTCCAGCTGTTCTCGAGAGAGCGTGTGTTTTGTCCCTTATCCCATCGGTTTTTTCATGCGGGACGTTGCCCGCGGATTTTATCCTGTATATATACCGCGATACGCTTTATCCTCGCAGCGCAAAAACATTCCTAGTACGTCGTAATCGTTACAAATGCCTGCAGATATCTACAAATTTTAATCGAATACAAGTTTATGTTTAGAAAATTAATACTTAAATGATTTCAAGCTTCAGTATAAAAGTATATTTCGGTGCTTGTTAACAGCATAGATTGAGAGCGAGAAACTCGATTTTATTCAAATTCTGTGATACATTCTTATGAAAATTTCAATGGTACGATTTTGATTTGAATGAAAACCGGGGAGATTAATTATTTTGCCGATCTTTTCGATTTGTAGCTACTGCTGAATTCTCGTATCGTTCAGAGTCAGTGCACTTCCCGTCCGGCTTCGTTTCTACGCGAAAAAGAATTCGCTCATTAATCGCTTTAATCGTCCCGTCGCGGAAGTTCGCAGCGCGACACGATGAAATCGCCGTCCACTTGTTCTCGACGGTGACCGCCGTGAAACGGTGCCTTACCTTGCCTTTCATTCCGTATTAGATTGCGATCGCGGAAGGGTAACGAGATGGACAGACGTAGAGTGCCTTACCATATCCTTTTCCCCTTCCGCGTTGCACGTTCGAAACGTGTCTGGAATCATCGGATTCGGCTTTGCCTTGAAAAATGTATAGTCGTGTCCTCGCACGAGAGACTTTACGAAAAAAGAGAGCGCGTGGAGGTCAACCAATTCTGAATAAACGCGAGCTTTTTAACGCTTCTCGTTTCTACAAAAAAAAAACACCTCTACATTCTATACACGAATTTTTCATACAAATAACGTAAAAAAAAAGAAAATGTATTCAGGAAATTCACGAGTTATGCCCGGCCAAAAATATGAGCGGATCGATGCGATTAACGCTTCATTTATCTATCACGATCGCTATCTGTGGAATGTTTTAATAATTAAATCGTCGATATGGCAATTGAGTTCAGAGTGATCTGAACTGGTCCAAGCTGGTTCAAGCTTGGAATTCAGATCGAGACGAAGTAGCCCATGCTAATTCAATTGTTACGCGCATCACAATACGTAAGCTCCCATCTCGGCGAGCTTTTCAACTTAGCATTTCAAACGCTTAAAATATTTATAATCCAGATCGATTTCAAGAGTTCTTTCTGCCGTAGAAATATGAAGTGTTCTCTCGTTAGAGAGCATTTTTGCCCTCCGCTCGTATCGCGCGTCATCGAAGCTCCGGCCTTGCGTAATCTCTCTTCCCTTATGTCGCACGGCGGCACGATGTCATTGCCGTAATTAATTTGAATCTACTGTCGGCCGCCTGCACAGTCTCGTTGCGCAGCAACGTACGCGGCGGTCGTACTGCCGCAACGTCCTGCATGACGCGCGGCCACGTCAAGTTTCAATGGGATTTATCTAACTGCGATGTAACGTCATGCGTGCAATGCCACCGTGCTCGACCGTGCATGTCCACACGGCAGCCTCAGGATAATATCCTCTCCGGAGGACTTTTCCTACCGCGCGGGCGAACGTCTCGAGTGTCCGCGTAGCGCAAATGCGCGCTACAATGGTAGGCTTTTACACGCGATCGGAGAGATTTATTTAAACTGTACGCACTTGCGCGTATTTTGCGTATCGAGTGTTGCAAATTTCTCGGCAAATTTTCACGTGAAACACACGTTATTTTACTTCTGCATTATATTTTTGCCCATTTTTCCTTCACTGTGTACCGAGGGGGTAACCGCTGACCAAATAAAAGTACTCTCTAAAAGTCAATCAGTGGATTACCACTGAAAACAGTGAATAGTCACTGATTTACAGTTATAAGTATGCCACTGTAATTTTCAGTAGTATACTTATAACTGCGAATCAATGACTATTCACTGTTTTCAGTGACAATTCACTGATTGACTTTTAGAGAGTACACCTCTAATGCTCAGTGGGCATTACTTTATCTTATTACCTTATGTTATCTTATTTAGCTTCTTTTATCCAATTTATCTTATTATATCTTTATAATGCCCCAGCAAGGCCTAATGCCCCAAAAATGCCTAGTAATGCCTAGTAATGCCCAGTAATACTGCAAATCTGTACACCACAATGCCTTGAGCGGTTTCCCCCTTGCCGTGCACCTTAATTTTTGCCCGTGGCGAAAATTCGACCGTACGTCATTTCTTCGGATCCAATTTCGCGTCTTGCCAACGCGAGCAATTTGCGATGAGACGCGGCACTGAGCACATGCGACTAATCTCGATACGGCTGTGAACAGCGAACGAGCGACGAGAGGGATACACCAGGCGCGCCTCACTTTCTCTAAACCGTCTTAATTATTCAACGAAGAAAATGGCTCTCCCATCTCGGGTTCTCTCTCTCTCCGCCCCCGCCCTCCCGGTCACCCCTTTCCTCTCGATGCGGCTTTTAGCAATGCTCCCTCTGTACGGCGTGCACTGCGGGCCGCGCTTTAAACATGTCTTTATCGAGTCACATCGTACACATGCAGCGTGTATTCTCAGAAACGCGTAATTTTGCAAGTCGCGAATTATGCAGCGCGCGGGTCCATTGAACCACGCGGATACGCGGGTCTGAGCCGCGTGTTCAGCTGCGCCGTGATGCGAACCGATGCCACTCTCGATTCTCAGAAGTGCAGCGATGCTTCTAACTATTTGTATTCACGAGTTAGTGATTCAGTTTTAACGACCGATGCTTCCGCCAAATCGGCATGCCATTAATTATGCGATCGAATACTTCGTACGGAAAATAGAAAAAATTATCTCAATCGAAGGGAATATCGAGGAAACTCCCGGGAAAATAAATACTTATGAGCGGTAGATTGATACCGGAAAATATTGCATTTAAATATCTTTTGATGTTATTATACTTGAGATATCTTGAGAGTATTCGATTTTTTCCGAGGGGGAAACCGCTGAGGGCATTGTGGTGTACAGATTTGCGGCATTACTGGGCATTACTGGGCATTACTAGGGCATTTTTTGGGCATTACGTCTTGCTGGGGCATTATAAAGATAAAATAAGATACAATAAGATACAATAAGATAAAATGAGATAAAACAAGATAAATGAAATAAAAGAAGATAATAAGAATAAGATAAAGTAATGCCCACTGGGCATTAGTGGGCATTGGTGTACAAGATTTTGGTCAGCGGTTTCCCCCTCGATTTTTTCTATAGAAGCATCAATCTTTTTCTCATGTATGATCTGTTTTTATAATTAAATTGTGAATGAAGATAAAACTGATCTCACCAAAAAAAAATAGAAAACATGTAGCAACATTAATATCTATTTGCTGGTCTTTTATCAAATTAGTAAAATGACAATGATCAGCGAGATGTAGTGAAAATAACACGCGTCATAAAAGTGATACAGAGTTAATCTCATCGTTCATCCTCTTTTTAATTAATATATTTTATTGAATATTTTTATTGAGCCAATATGTATATCGATGGTATCGAATCATTCTGCGCCAACCGACACTCATACTTTCGTTATCTTGACAGTTGAATTCATTGCGTGCCATATGGCAATGACACTTTACGCTTCGCAAACTTCAAACAACGCTGAAATGCGTCGCTGGGAGAAGGGAGGGAAGATAAACAAATTAATCTTATCACTGTTTACGTTCGGCGTTGAACATGACTCAGTCAAATCTGTTGCTATTGATTTTTCTATCACCACATACAGTGGTTCTATCTATTGGCTGTATTAATCATGCGGAGATTATAGAAATATATTTTTATTAACTCCGTCATTCGCGAGCGAGCGAGCGAGAGAGAGATTTTTGGCTGTTAAATTCGTTAAAATTAAAGTGCTTAAAGAAATAGAGTTAGAAATCGTTATCGATAATTAGAAATCGTTTATCGATTTTAACACGTGAATTTACTGACGATAATGACTCCATCTCAATGAAACCGTGTTATGTTGCGAAAAGAAACCGGCGCGCAGGACAAAGTAGAAAAACGGGATATGAATTCACGTTTTAGATTACAATTATTGAGCTACCTACATCTTGCTCGGACCTAAAGGCGCTCTCGTTTGTTTGATTTTTATAAAGTGCTTAAGTCTGTCTATATGAAATGAGAATGCATATTTTTATAATATTTTGAAAGAGCATTTTAATTAAACGTTGGCATGTATAATATTATTAGCACGCCAATTCGTATTAAAGTGCCCGGCTGCAGGGATTTTACTCCACAGTTGCACATCTAACACGGTCGTTTCTACGTCTGTGACAATCCCAAAAATTTCGAAGATTTACGGTTGTTTCAACGAGATGGTTTTTATACCGGAAAATTCGTTACCAGGTCGCAGGTTGATCGCCGAACTTGACCCAAAGAGACGGATAATGATCCACGACGCATCGGTGCAATCGTTGGTTGTCGCGTGATTTTATCGTTTATATACGTTTCTCGTTCTTCATTTTCAAGACCGTTAGTTGAGGATATATGTGCGCGATCCCGGTTTGCAGCAGATGATTTGTGATGGAGATTACTGAAACACATACTTATATATTGCATCTCAAAACGTTGAGTCGTTTGTTTATGCACGAGTCGTATCTAAAAAAAAACTACACTTCTTGCATGGAAATAAGGAACTATTTTCGATATTTACTACATAAGTTTGACATTAATAATTTATATCAATCTTTCTCATACTGGTATCGTTGAACTCCGAGAATTTCACGCGAATCTTTCAAGTAGATTTTTCTTTTTGAGTTTACCGAAATTGATCCAAGTTTAATCTAACTTCGTTAGACGTTTACATGAAGCTCGTGTGGATCTTGTAATTTTCACAAGCTTTACTTTACGATCATCCGCAAAGTCTGGGTCGAACACAACAGAATCCGAGCGAGCCATTTAATTCGAATTCGTATAAGGATTAGGACAAAGGGTGAACCGCTGATGAAAATCATGTACACCGATGGCTAGTGGTGTAATGCCGAGTGGGGATTACTTTACCTTATTGTCTTATTTTATCTTATTTATCTTGTTTTATCTTAGTTTATCTTGTTTTATCATGTTTTATCTTTATACTGCCCCAGCAAGGCCTAATGCCTTGTAATGTCCAATGATACCGCAAATCTGTACATCACATGCCCTCGGCGGTTTACCCCTCTGATTAGGATTGATCTTGCTCCCGCTGCAACGTGAACGATATCAAGATGCATCCCGCCTAAGCGAACAGTTATCATGCGTGACATCAAAGGGGACGTTTCCTCAATTAGCCGTAGCCAACGTTATAAAATCGGAGACGATTGTATGGAAGTTCAAGAGCCCCCCCCCCCCCCCGTTCCTCCCTGCCGTCTCTCGAAGCACGTGAGCTGCGCGAGGACAGCAACGTGTGCGGACTGTTATTTACTTAGGCTCTGCTCCGTGCAACAACGCGTTTCCTTTGTTCCACCTCCATCTCTCTCTCTCTCTCTCTCTCGGCTTCATTATAGTCAATAACTCCTTTCTCGGGCCGAGAGAACGAGGCGACGTTTCTGACCTGGCACTATCATCAGTGGCATCTCTCTCAACGAGTTAACGTAGACTGCAGGAGGAAACAAAAGAATACCAATGTTGTACGGGACTCCGCCGACTGTACCGGCAATTTACATAGTAATCGAGCCAAATCTGGGTCGAAATATGGATCCGCGAATATCGATGTCCCCGGCCTGTGCCGGCACGCGTCTATGTGCGCGTTGATATTCCGCGGATAATGTCGCTTTCTCCCAACGCTGTGCAATATCGCTTCCGAAGATCAAAGAATGAAACTATGTCGCGCTTCTCGGCCAGAGATCGCGATGGATGATGTATGCGAGTCTGTAGATTCGAAAATCGCATTCGTTGACGGTGCCACTGCTTGCAGAACCGTTAACAAGGAGCGATATTTTTATTAAATGTTAGATTAGATTAAGTAACAATTACGCGTAAATATACGTAATAATTTCCAACGGGTAATTTTACCGTCTTGTTAAAGTGGAATCTTAACGAACGCGTTATCCTTCGTGTCTTTTTTTTCCCAACGCTTTCTACAACGCGTATGCTAGGCGCATTTTCTTGTGGAGTGAGGGAAAAGGGAAAAATGTAAATACGCGAGACAAAGGTATCGGGGCGACGTTCCGTACACGCGACAGAATGCATTATATAACGACCATTGTTCTCTCGCGACTTCCGCAGGAAGAACCGACGTACGTGTATATATATATTTCCGCGAATATATTTTTCTCCGTGAGACAACGCCCGCGCGGTACACGTCAACAAAATAAATTTCATCCAAATTGCATCGCCGTATTTTCAGGCCACGTCGCGAAAATTGATGTTCCGAAATTCGCTCCTCGAGCGTCCGGTCCTATTTAAGAGCAAGACTCCTCCCCGTCTCGGCTCGGCTCGCGTGCTCCTCAATTGCTCGCGATAAAAACTGTTTTGTGCACTATAATAAAAATCATGGCAGTAATTTCATAATAGCACAAATCGTTTTGAAGTTAACATTATATTATACAGTTCTTATGTAACATTACGATAACAATGAGTATTAAATTTGACGAGGTACATAACAATACGAGAGATAAAGAAAAGATATTATAAAGCGGCAAATTTCGTTACATGAAACGTGACAATGCTCTTTCCGTTTGTAATATTTCTTACCACACGCTAATGGGAAATATTTTATGTATTAGAGACATCAGAGGTGAAACATTTTTTATTTATTCACAGCTCCAGTAATCATATAGTTGATTAAATTTTAATCAATAAGATTTTCCAGTTTTATACACTATTATATCGAAAAATGCGGGCAAGGAACGAAATATTTACAATAGATGCAAAATACTTCATACATAACGTGCGATAGTATCGACTTACATGCTAAAATTGCACGCAGCTTTACCTGCCAATTGCTATCGCTGATAACACAGTTATCTTCGATGTGCGTGTAAGGTCCGAAACAAATGATAGATTGCAAGTTAAATTAGAAATCAAGTTGCAAGATTAAAACCATGTGTGATGACCCGAATTGTTCGCAATTACACGGAATTTCTAATTCTTTAGTCTCAATCGATATTAAGTGCCACGATTGCAGGCAATTTTATAGTCTTATTAAAATTTAATATTTCCCGAATTAATAACTCTTGTGGGAATGCTTTTATTTGATTTAAAAGATGCTAACCCTTTCATAAGAAAAAATAAACGTAGAGAAAAGTCTCCTGTTATGAGATAGTATCCTAATATGGGACAGTGGAATTTCTGTTAAATTAATAGGCATCATCAGTTAATTCCACCATGAATTTCTTGGAGCGAAATCTGTTTAATGGAACATTTCTTGTTAGATTGTGTAATTGTTGTGAAAAAAGATTTGTGATTGAAAATCTGCTATCTCATATTAGAAACCTATCTCATAATAGAAGACTCCTCTATATATTTATATGAATATCTCGGTAAATACGCCGATATTTGTCCAACTCTCTGGTCCAGTTTAGTCTAATTGAACTCGGAGAAACAAATATGAGATTGTTCATGATTTAAAAAAGAAACTGCCACCGAAGAGACTAACAAAGCGCGCCGACTTGACCCGTTCCGGCGCGTCTTCAGAAAACAGTAGCGGGCTTTACGTGCCGTCTCGCTATTATATTGTTGTCATTGTTGCCTGTCACGATAAATCCCCATCGTGTTTACGTTATCAGAGTGGAAATCCTGTCTCAGAGTACACGCGGGATCGCGCTAATTTTCGTTGGGCAACTTGGGTAACGATAGAACGCCTTCGAAAATTACGCATCTGCGAGTCTCGCTCCGACTAATCCTTAATCCTCGGTCCGTTAATCCTTTCCCCCGTCAGGCAAGTGTACTAAATTTCTCGTACGAAATTAACTGCTCACGCTTACGTAACGAGTCATTCGCGACAACGGTACTACTTGTCCCTGCCGCACGAAAAATCACCCGCACTCGCGAGATTAACGAGAAACAAGATGCGTATCTCACTTTGCATACATTTCGGTGTGTATTCCTTGTGTAGGACGTTAGCGTTATATATTTCAAAGCGCGATAAAACTGGTTCGCGAGAAAAATGTAAATTCGGACACGGCGTGGAAGTAAATATCCTCGTTGACCTATGCAGCTAAAGATGCATACGTTAGAGTTTATCAGGCAACCGAAATAACCCCCGTGCCAGTAAAATTTCACACATGTACATTTCTTTCGCTTTTAATATTGTCTGCTATATAAATTCTTATCCTAATTATTCATTGTACCGTCATTTAAAGTATAATAATTTTATAAGTGTTTTTTAATTTCGGCTGCGTAACATCTAAATTTTGATAATTTAAAAAATGGTGATAAATACAAGGATGTATGTTTTTATTTTCGTGCATCATGTATCATATTAATATCAGAACCACAAAGCAATTGTAAATACAATTACGTATTAAACAAGTTTTTGATATTCGTGTACTCCTAAATAATACGATAACGTCAAAAATTTCTAATACTATACAGAATTATTTAGAGTTTAATAAATGTTATTAAAACGCGCGCGTAATTGTAATTTACTGGGAGTGAGAAACGTTTAATTCTCGCGATTAAAGATAAGATTTATTTAAAAAGTTATACTTTGACATAACAGAGCGTAATTTATGAGAATTTTTGTACTGTAATAAAAGTCTTTAGTCAGTAATAAAGAAACCTATAAAAGAGGGAAAAGATCCGATGAGAGGATTTTCGTAACGTTACTCCAGGTCACGTTTTGCCTCGTAACACAGTTTAAACGCGATAGTAAGATTTACGATATCGCAAGTTGCTGAGGGCAAATCAGCCGTTTTTCGTTAGACGCGGTATTTTCACCTAGTACGCGATATGTACAGGAGTACTGCAGTATTTTAGTCGGGTCACGTCCCTTGAACCGTTGCCAAATGTGCCCCGCCTTCTCTTGTTCGCCAAGTTTTTCGCGTCCCAGTCACACGGGAGAGTTTATGAAATTCTGCTTGCGGCCCTATCGTAGGTGTCCTGGATCAGGCGTGAATTCTAATGATCGAACGCCCGGCGTTCTTATAAGATCGATCATATGTGCACAGCGACACGACGTACGTAACGTGTACTTTTCTCAGTTTTAGATGACACGGTTTTCATTTAAGTCCTACTTTGCGAACGTATTATAGAAATTTTTATCGGTAATTAATTTGCTAATTGACAATTGACGATTCCAGTATAAAGATAATCTTGATCGGAAAAACTGATCTCGTGCAATCACGAAAATTTAATCTAAATTAGTAAAATTGAGAACACGGAGTCGTGCAATCAAAGAAACTTAATTGGTTTTGTTGAAAGAAAAATAGATCCTCTGGAGTTACGTGCATTAAAGATATCGCTATACAAGAGATAAAAGAGTGCATCGAACTTTATGATCCTTTTTAATTCAGCTTCATAATCTGGAAATTCTACGAAGACATCAAATATTTGCGAGACGCGTCGATATATTCCTCCAGATCAGTAGATTATTTAAATTGCATTTTCGTGGGAATTAGAAGACTCAGATGCATGTTTAATTTTCACCGGGCAAATAGAATGGTAAAACATTCAACGAAATTCGCTTGGTGTAATGTGATACAATATGAAAGACGTTTCAATCAGTCATGCGCATACAACTGTCGGAGAATACAGAAGTATTTCATATTGAATTCACATCAAAATCGTTAATAGATAAACGAATAATGATATGCGATCGTTACTGCTTACGTTATCTACTTAATGTATTTTATAATATAATAATTTGTATTACGTCTTATTAAAAAAAATTGTACCGGGTATAATGTAATTAATGGTGTATTGCTATTAGGATTCCCTCTAATATGCAATCACCGCGAAATTAGGTACACGTTTTCGATCAGCGGTTTACTTGCCCCGTTTAGATGATCTGCGCTCCGGCCGTACACAGGCACTGAAAACATGGACACGAAGAGAAACTGCTTCCGGATAATTATGCCGGTAGATTGTCAGATCTCAATTTTCTCTCTTTGCAAATATTCGCACGTTACTTTCTTTCCTGCAACGTCCATGTACAGTCATTAATCCTCCCTCGCTTAGCGGAATCAAGAAAGATCGGCTTTCGAAACAATTCGATAAAGCCGGAAAATTTCTTGTAACATTATTGTATCATAAAACATTGTATCCTCGAAGAGGACTGAACGTATACACCGAAAATTTATTCCACCCAAAGAAGTTTTTTTTGCAAACATAAAATCCATAATTTTTTAAAATATAGAGGAGAGTCCTCTATCATGAGATAGGATCCTAATATGAGATAGCAGATTTTCAACGTCCAAATTCAACACAAATCTTTTTTTGCAACGATTACACGATTTAACAATCACTTTTCCATTAAACAAATTTCACTCCAAAGGCAATAAATTCATGGTGGAACCATTAAAAGATGCTATGTCATATTAGGAGCCTATCATATAATAGGGAACTTTCCTCTATCTTTTTGGATAAGAGATAAAGCAAAAAGATTATCTCACTAGAATTTTTTAATTTTTTTCAGCATGTTTTGCTCTTATAAGCCATCAAAATTTTAGCTCTTTTATTTAAAAAAAAACGGATACGTCGTTCAACCGTCGAAGTAGGCTCCAATAATTTCCTGATGCGTGTTAAATTTAACGGGAAAATTGAGAGTACAGATTAGGGTTTGCTATCTAGGTTGTGTCGATATCGGTTTTATGCATCAATTTCTGTCGCGCTCGCCGAGGTCGACGTTGCGAGTGGAACTTAACGGCGTCGGCGCGCTCGTAAAAGAAACGAGGCGAGACGCGTGGCACGAGTTCTCCTCACGCTTCGAAACACGTCGCGAGGGCAAAACGTGCGCACGGCTCGGCCGTTTAATAAGATATTCAAGACGCCCCGCCATCGGCGCGATGGTGATCATTAACGCGTTTAACACGCGTATACGCGCGCGCGTGCGTGCTCGCTCGTAGCTGTGAACGTGCGTACTCGTGCACGAGGGATTCATCCGCGTACACGGCGGCCACTGTCCCTTAATGCATTGCACAACTTGCGGAATCGTCGCGGAATCGTTGCTTGGCGCCGCCTTTACGCGCGCGTCGGCGTCTATTTAGCTTTATCGCTAATTACTCGACATCGTTTCGCCGGCCGCAGACGATCGGCATCGCCGTCGATCGGATAGCACTGCTCGAATAGTAACAGAGAGCCGACTTTACGAGAATCAAGGCTAATCACCAGTCGAGTTAGATAATTAACAATTTGGGAGGTACTGAATATAATATTATTCCTCAAACCCGACGTTTGGAAAGATTCCATTCCACTCCACTTCTAAAAAAGGCATGTAAGTCGATTAGTCGCATATGTCGAAGTATTGTTGCCGCTTTTCCGCGATGCTGATTGGCTGTTTCGCTTGTGCGATACGACATACTTCAGTCGTGTTATTTGCAGCTGTCAAACCATGCGAATTTTTAGAGAGAGCAAATGGCGCGCGCGAAGCGCGCGCTTGTCCCTTATTAATAAAGAGATGTTACCAGCACGAATGTCGTTAATATCGAACAGTTAAGGCTCTTCTCCGCGATGCCGATTGATTTTCTCGAAGCGCGATGTGCTTCACTTCTCTTTTAGGTTCAGAGTAAATGAAGGTTTACAATTTAGAAATACTAGACATGACAGAACGCGCGCTTTGGGCGCGCTGTTTGTGGTCAAGCATTGTGTATTTTTAAAAATTTGTACACACGCGAAGAGAGAGAGAGAGAGAGAGAGAGAGAGAGAGAGAGAGAGAGAGAGAGAGAAATGTATACGATTATTATAGACTAATTATGCAAAATCGAAACTATTGTATTAAACATACTTTACATTTTATATTTAAAAAAATGGGTATTTATTAAAACAATTATATAGAATACTGAAAGTCTTCCTTTTAAATGGTTTTGTCTCTAATACTTATTCGAATGCTCGTTCGAATCATTTGAATAAATAAAATAAAAGCACAGAACAGATGATTCATTTTGCACAAGTAGCAAATAACAAAAATGTAAGACACTTACCTTACGATTTCTCTGCCGTTGCCCGATGCCTTCTTGGCCTTCTCCTCCTCTCAGATTTCCTTGTTGCGCTCACACACACTCACTCGCGAAAATCATCGATCGCGCGAAATTTCGGACACTCCCGTACGCGATGTAAAATACCGTGAAATGCAGTAAGCGACGTTCTTTACTTCCTGCCCGTTCGAATTGCGAAGAACGACAGAGCGAATTACGCCGTGAACACCGAAGTCGCACAAATTTCTCTCCCCGAAAATGGAACAGATTACACGAAATCGATAGATAGTTAAAAGCGCGGTGCGTAAACGAGATGTAACCGCGACAACGTACCACGGTTTACTTTCATATTTTAGATGAGTTAGTCTCGTAAAATATCCATGTACACGTTAATAAAGAGCCGTCGCCTCAACACGCAATTCGTTTCTCATTACAAGTTGTAGAAACTTAATAATTAATCCAGTAGCGTTACTTGTCACTGATAAAGGAGTCCAAATCAATAGCGTTTTATCCTTACATTCTTCACGATCGAGTCTTGGAAACGGACAACGCAAAAATAATACCACGCACGGAGCGATTCGCGCCACTGCTTGCCGGCTCGACGTTCGGCGAGCGAGTGATAGCGCAGCGACCTTCAGGTGGCACGCAAAAACGTCGTACGTCACCGCGCCGAGTGAAAAACAACAAAAAAACGTTGAGAATTCGTTGGCCCATCTACGTATTGGAAAATTCCGTACTTATCACTCGCTCGCCGAACGTCGAGCCGGCAGGCAGCAGCGAGAGTTGTTCCGTGCGTGATATTATTTTTACGTTACCAGTTTCCAAGACTCGATCGCGAAGAATGTAGGGATAAAACGCTATTAATTTGTACACCTTTATCAGTGACAAGTAATGTTACTCGATTAATTATTAAGATTCTAAAACTTGTAATGAGAAACGAATTGCATGTTGAAGCGACGGCTCTTTATCAACGTGTATATAGATATTTCACGAGACCAACTCATCTAAAACATAAATGTAAACCGTGGTACTTTGTCGCGGTTACATCTCGTTTACGCACCGCGCTTTTATCTATCTATCGATTTCGTGTAATCTGTTCCATTTTCGGGGAGAGAAATTTATGCGACTTCGGCGTTCACGGCGTAATTCGCTCTGTCGTTCTTCGCAATTCGAACGGGCAGGAAGTAAAGAACGTCGCTTACTGCATTTCACGGTATTTTACATCGCGTACGGGAGTGTCCGAAATTTCGCGCGATCGATGATTTTCGCGAGTGAGTGTGTATGAGTGCAACAAGGAAATCTGAGAGGAGGAGGAGGCGGCCAAGGAGGCATCGGGCAACGGCAGAGAAATCGTAAGGTAAGTGTCTTACATTTTTGTTATTTGTTACTTGTGCAAAATGAATCATCTGTTCTGTGCTTTTATTTTATTTATTCAAATGATTCGAACGAGCATTTGAATAAGTGTTGGAGACAAAACCATACGTATAAAATTTTGTGAGTTCGTATTTAAAAGGAAGACTTTCAGTATTCTATATAATTGTTTTAATAAATACCCATTTTTTTTAATATAAAATATAAAGTATGTTTAATACAATAGTTTCGATTTTGCATAATTAGTCTATAATAATCGTATACATTTTTGTATTGTTACAGTTTAACATATATTATAGTTAGCGATGTACAACTTTGCTGTTGCGAACCGTATCAGTGAGTGACAAATTACTTTTTATTTAAAATTGACGTTGCGCATACAATTACTTCTTCGCGTGTATACA
>NW_011967213.1:2031736-2039428 GCF_000949405.1 Vollenhovia emeryi | reverse complement strand
ACAATTATAGTCGCAAATACTACGTACTTTTCTATCAGTGTACAAATTCTTAAAAATATACAATGCTTGACCACAAACTGCGCGCGCAAAGCGCGCGTTTTATCGTTTCTAGTGTATTAAATCATAGAGGAGTTCGACAGATTTGGCAACTTCAGTCTCGTGTTATTTTTCAAAAATATTTTTTTTTAGAATTTGCTCGATAAAGTTTTAAAATTGTGTTTCTTTGGTGGAGAATTAGTTTTTAAAGACACGACTGGATGGCACGGCACATAAATGTATGATATAATTATTACTTTACTAAAATTATCTTTTTTTATTCTTGATTTCTTAGATTCTAAATACATCAAGAAAAAAATTTATTTAGGTTAAACAAATGAGATACGTTGAAATCGTGTTTCATTGATTTGAAGAATTGAAGAAGATAGATATGAATTCTCTTAGAAATCCCAATCTCAATCAAATAAAATTTTGGTTAAGGTAAAGAAATTTCTTTGAAATTAAATACAAGTCTAGTAAGGTCAAAATTCAAGGAAAATCTGTTTGGTTTCAAAGAAACTTTTTTCTGGGTGTAGAATCAGTAATTTCTTTCATCCCTTCATTTAGAACCAAATCTCCCGACCTAAAATTTAACAAATTCTCTATCAGATTGCAAGATATTGTAATATTTTAAAAGCGATCGAATACAAAGTTACGAAATACGTTTTCTCACATGCTTACGCGACGTATCGCGAAATAGTCAATATGCATTTTGAAGAATGGATTCATTCATTCATTTAAACGCTTTTTTTTAAATAAATTGATTACATTAAATTAATATTCTGTTTAAAATTTCGTCGATTATTGAGGCTTATCAACCGCGGAAATTTTTGGAATTTCGGGTGTCAAACGCCGAGCGCCGGTTCCGAAATATGACGTGGCGCCTTAAACACTGCGGTCGAAAGCAGTGTCTATTTTCATTATGCATAAGCATTCACGCGGCGACAGTCGAACGAGTTGGTTAGCAGCTCGTGCCGCTCTGCATATCGTATTATTCTTTCTTGATACGCGTTCACGACAAGTACAGGAAGAAACCGTGATTGCTGAATCCTCGCAATTTGCTATCGATGCTCGGTTAACCGGCAAGACAAATATCTCGCGCGATTCACACATGAAATCTGTACGTCCAAAAATCAAATCGCTAGCTAACTTGAAATTACTTTTTCATCACGACTTGTGATCATTTCAACTGCCAAAAACTGAAATTGTTCCGTAAAGAATGCTGCTCTGTAGTTGCAAAGATTTAGTTTCCTTTTCATTGTCACAGCCAAGATTGAGCCTTGCGAAAGTTTTATTACGGTATTTTATACATTTTCAAAATGTTTTAAATTGAAATATGCAAATTGTTCTACTATTTCTTACTTATTTTTGCCGCGAAGAATTGGCGACTTTTAATTTTTTCCTCAAGAATCTCGATACTTGACCAGCAACCGCAGATCGGGGTCTCGTATAACGAAGTTCTAGTCCTGGCGATGGTAATTGCGCGGAGAGTTCAGACGGGCGTCTTATTAAATGAAATCATTAATTAGCTGTACGGATTGTTAACCTACTTCTCGGGGCTTGCCGTCTTGAGATCGTCGCCGTTGCTCGCGGTACGTTATTCCTATCCCGAGCCTTACGGCTCCTATCTCGATCCTCATAACTTCTTGGCGCGTATCCACGATTCCGTTATTATTCCCCACTGTTTGCCGACCAATTTTCAAAATTACCGCCCGATACCTACTTTCAAGACGACCCGGAAATGAATTATCGAACCGCTGCTATTCTTTTCCCGTCGGATTTTTATTATCGATTCTTCAGACTTCACGATTGAAGTCCCTGCGCGAGTTTATTTCTCGATTATGTGCCCTGATTTCTATGACCTGACAATCTGGAATCTATGCAATCTTATTTAAGAATTGAGAAATATTATTGAGAAAGAGAAAGGAAGAAAGGAAAATAATATAAATTTTACATTCTATATTCCAGGAAAAAGAAAAAAGTTATGTGAGCTCAAAATTTTCATAATATTTTAAAAACCGAGGGGGGAAACCGCTGACCAAAATCTTGTACACCAATGCCCACTAATGCCCAGTGGGGCATTACTTTATCTTATTTATCTAGTTCTATCTTATTTTGTGGTCTTATTATATCTTACCATACCCCTATAATGCCCCAGCAAGGCCTAATGCCCAAACTAATGCTGAAGAAATGCCGTAAATCTGTAGTACACCACAATGCCCTCAGCGGTTTCCCCCTCGATAAAAACTATTCAACATAAAGATCGATATCTTTAAAACTCGCGACTATAATTTTGGCTTATTTTAAAATTAACTGAAGCATACTTGAAATTCTGAAAGGTCAAAATTTGCAATTATATGGACGATAAAAATCAGACTTTATTTTAAACGTATCTTAAATTGTGCATATATCAAGATAAAAATCGAAGAAAGCGTGTAACATAGATGTGACAAAATTTAAAAAACGTCGTAATTATATTTTGAATTATTATTTTATCAAATCTCCGCTACGATGCTGCACAAATTATAGTTTCACATTTTCTTTTTGTTCGCGTTATAGATCGACAAAATCGATGCAAAAGTTGAAACAATTAGAAATAATTTTAATAATTACAGTTAAACACCTTGGCGGATCTTATCTCACGATTTTTAACGTCTTACGTTCGCGTTTATGTAACGAAAATATAGCAGCTATTTAAATACGAAAGCACGTTTGAAGCGTCCCATTACGCTGTAGTACGATAATCGAGCAATCAATACGCTGTTTCGTCGCGCGATAAGTGCTGGAGGTATATTTTTTTTTACGAGCCGTCGGTACGGTGAGAGTTGCTCTCGTGCCCTTGCGTCACTCGCTCGATCTCGGCGCATAAATGATGATGCCATTCACCTTCGGACGGCCGAACTCGCCGCATAAATTGCATTCAATAACCACGACCGTAAACATTTGCGTTACGCCTTTGACGGAGATGTGATGTCGACTACGCCGAAACACAGCAGATACATTGAGAGTTCTCTTCGAGCGCATAATATATCATTGGAAATAGATATCGCAGTGTGTTGTGACTTCCCGGCGTCGTTCGTAGAAATCGAGAACTTAATTTACTTAGCCGGACTAATAGAGAGCTACAATTAGTGGATAAGAAGAATCGACGGATTATACAAAATCATAGCGCTGTTGCTATAATCTACGTTAATTTAATTGGCTGGTTAACGAATGAAGATAAGCGAAGTGCGCGAAGAACGTCGGATCGGAGTTTGAAAACATTTATCCATTATCGTCACTATTGCATATTGACTTTGTTTATTCGGGGCAACGTCGAAGTTTTGTCCCTTTCTTACGTGTCCGCGGCGGTTTTTTATTCGTGCAAAATTGAAGTAGGGTCACGCTTTAATATATATCATTCGTCATTCTTAGCAGCCGCGAACTTCTCTCGCTTGGCCAATGGTAGATTTCAGAGATAAGTTCTAAGTTTCCGAGTTTTCACGGAGAAACAAAACTTTCCGATTCTCTCCGTTACACTTTAATCTTCCAACGCTATCGGCGTTCCTAATAACACATAAATTCACTTTGTTTACGTGAATTATAATGTCGTTTTCTGTTAACGGAGACCGAGCTTCGTTATTCTTCATAAATCTCCCAGTCTTATTATAATTTATTAATTATAATAAGATTGGGTTATAATTATGCCCGCCTAGCGAGAGGGAGGTGATATTTTTTCGCAATAAATTAAAAATAAAATATTTAGACACTAACACCCTGTCACGGCTCTTAGTCCTTTATTCCTTCAAATTTGTGTTTATTACATTTGAGCCATACGAATTTTATTAATTTGACAATTTATTAATATTTTAATTAATCACGTTTATCCTATCGTCATATCGTGATGCGCATATACTGTTTTTTCTATAATGTCGTTTTCTGTAACTGAGACCGAGCTTCGTTATTTTTTTCTAAATCTCCCAATCTTATATTATGACTTATTAATATTTTAATTAATCACGTTTATCCTGTCGTTATGCGATGCGCATATACTGTTTCTTCAATAATGTCGTTCTCTGTCACAGGGACCGAGCTTCGTTATTCCTCATAAATCTCTCAATCTTATTGTAATTTTATTAATATTTTAATTAATCAATCACGTTTATCCTGTCGTCATATGGCGATGCGCATACACTGTTTTTTTCTAAAACGCGTTTACAAACCGACGACGCAGGGTCGACTAATTAACATATTGCGCAGTATTACTATATGCACTCAACTTGCGACACGATCGTATCCGCGCGTGTTTTTATTGCTATCGCGAGATCTCGTACCGGATATATGTCAACAGTGTAGCGCATATATCTTCAATTTTATCGTAAACTTTACTGTAACTGAAGCATTCATGAAATGCCAGTTCAGTACGCTATTTCCATATTACTATTCTAAACGCGCGTGTGCAGCGTCTCTGTCCTTGATTAACGTAGCAACGCGCGCGCTTACGTAATCGGCGGTTAATTTCATTTTCCATTTGAAAGTCATTATACTCGCGGTTTTTGTTTGTTTGTAAAAGCCGCTCGCACAATCCGCGTGGCCAACGGCTGGCAATTCGCGCGCGTACAATGCGCATTATTAACACTCGTGTTCGCACGCATCGTGTGGACACATCCTTTCGCCGGCCGAGAGACAACCAGCAGCATGAGCCACATCCTGTTCCGATTGGCGTGTATGCGCGCTGCCTCTGTTATCTCGTGTATGCCCAGAAAGAAATTCGTGTCTCGCGGATAAGACCTTCTCGGAAAGCGCGCGAGCGGCGCGGAGCCCAGGCACGAGCCTTGGATTCTCGTTCCTTATTCACCCTCTGGCCTTTTTAATATGCATGTTTTATGAGCGCGGATAATACAAGAGCCCGGGCTTAACAGCACCGCGGAAAAATATCGGCTTTTTATCGCGGGGACTTTTATGCGGTAATAATCCGATGGCCTGCCGCGTACGTTATGGGCGAGGCCACGCGCGGTAATTCGCTCGAAGGTAGAGCGGTGGCTTGCAGAAAGTAACCGTTTTACGATTCGTCGAGTGTAAAAGGTTTACGCATTTTAGAAAGAGAGACGTATCGCGCGTTAGGGTGTACAACGATTTTACGATTGTAGGGCGAAAAAACGGAACGAATGTATTTAAACGGAGATTTTATGGCGCGAGAAACAAGCGTAGGGCAAACACACGCGAGAATCGACGGCGCTACCAGAAAAATGCAGCACGTAATGGATAGAGTTAAATAATGATTTCGTGACATGAGAAATTTTATGTACCTTGACGAACGTAGCTAAACCTTTTTTTTAATATTTAAAGAGGAGTTGGAATTAAATCGATTCAGAAATTTAGAGATTTTAAAATATTGAAATTAAAACTTTAAGGACTAAAAAAAATATATAGAAATGGTATGTATGTCTTCTCAAACACTTACAGGAACTCGTATGAGAGCACTATTGCTTTGCAAAAGCACAGTTGCAAATGACTCACTAGTCAATTACACTTACTTCGTCGTTTGACATTAGATAAGCGTACATTATGGTAATATTAATACATACCTAGCAAGTGCGGTATTTTTCAGCATTTTGACGATTATGCCAATGGCGTGAATTTTGTAAGTAGCAAAATTTGTACTTTACAAATTGCCCGAATATTATCATCGATTAATATTTGCCGACATCTTTTTTATTCGATCGTATTTGACACAATTACAGGTCTAATATTTGTTCTACTCTTCGGAGTGGTACTTTTCTAAGGTCCGTAATTGGGACGATTTCTGTATTAAAATTCCTAATTAAAATTCTATCAAAATCCGCTTAAAATTTTAAACGAGAGGAAAAATTTTATTTTTTGAAACTAAATCCCCGAAAGCAAATTCTCTTTTTCCCCTGTCTTTAATCATTCATGACTCCGAATTAGCCTGGCGCCATAATTTTTTTTTTTATTAAAAGAACATATTTACGCCACATTGAGGGACTGTATGTACTTAAAATATCACCTGGTGGTTTCGGGATACCTCGCTTATCACGAAGATGTAACGCGTTTGTTTTACGCTCACACCTTAACTTAAGATAACGCGTCGTAAACCAGGGTCATTGTCTACAGTTGGTGCGGAAGAGTCAGGCTCGGCTGTTATAAATCTCCGCCTTCGTTTACCCAGACGCGGCGGATGCCGAGCGAAAAGAAAAATACCGGGTGCATTGTCCCCCGTCGCAGCCCCTTGGCTGCGATAATTCGCCGGTGCATCGGCGACGCGTGGGTTTTCATCGGTTTTCCAGCAGTCACGACGGTTTCCGGCGCATCGGAAATCGATCACAAATAATTAAGCCTTGACAGCCGCCACGGTCGATTTCTGTTTCCTAACGACTAACCCATCAGGATGCCGATAATAGGCGAAGATAGGTCGGTGACGGTGCCCCGGGGCCGTTCTGATTACACCATTACCTACTTGCGCCATTGCTAATCGTCTGCTTGTGCATGTACACGCGCGCACGTGTGAATACACGCACGCGTAAACGGTTTATCATAATTAACATCTCACGGAAGCGAACGAACGGAAAATTTCCAAGCTAATGGCTGTGAAATTCGTCCAAATCCTTGCAATTTGGGAAATTGTGCGTTCCCAGTATCGAGCTTTCCAGCAAGTTTCGGCTGCACCGTGCGCCGCGTTCGATTAGGTTGTAACGTCTTTTCACTCCTCGGACAGGTTTCGCGATTCGTTTCATCTTTTACTTGGCGATTTTGCAAGCCGAAGAAATTCCTCGGAAGATTCCTCTTCTCGGCCTTGGGGAATTTAAAAGTAAGAACGTATCTTCCAAGGTTTCAACATTCATTGCTGCAAGAAATCAATTTGTTCGACTCTTCGAATCAGAGAAATCTGATTATAATTTCATATATTATAACTCTAATCTACATTAATTATGGACGACACATATTTCATTATGACTTGTAACAGTTTTGCAGAAATTATTACGTAAACGAGAATCATTTTCTTAGAAATTCAATTTCAACTAAACTGAAACTAAAATATATATGTGATCTACAAAGAAATACTTGTTAACACTTACATGTAAATCTGATTATAAATGAGAAGTTCTGTTTCTGTAGTTTCAAAGAAGTGTTCACGCTTCGATCCGAGAGCCTAAATGGCATTTCTCCTCGTTCCGCCTCTGATTACCGTGAAACATTCGCTTGTAATGGGACTCTTTGTAGCCGCAGTTCGCATTTGTGATAACGCGAGGTCCAACGTACACGTGTGCGTCCGGAGACTCCCGTAGGCAACACGTCTCTCGTCCGCAGAAACGACGAACGTAAACGCCACCGCACGCGGGCGTCAAGTCTCGCTACGTTCGCGCGCGCGGACACGCTTTCTGTTTTTACTTCGCCTTTGGAACGGGGCTCGGTTACGCCGCTCGGCCGAATAATAATTGCCTCGACTTTCCATTTTCAACGAGAATGCGACGTTCGCCCGTTTGTCAATAGCACAGGAAAGAAGAAATTACCAAGGAAACCCTCGAGAGTCCCTTTCGCCTTGCTCTTCCTCGTTCCTGTCTCTCTCTCTCTCTCTCTCTCTCTCTCTCCCTCTCTCTCCCTCTCCCTCTCCCTCTCTCTCTCTCTCTCTCTTCTTATTAATTCTTCGTAAATTTT
>NW_011967213.1:2020889-2026675 GCF_000949405.1 Vollenhovia emeryi | reverse complement strand
GGTAGTGGTGGTCCGGCGTGCTGGTGGTGGTGAGTTACGGTCGCGGCGTGCGGGTGTGCGTGTCGCGGAGCGGGGCGGACGCGGCGCAAGAAAGTCGGTGGGGGGATTAGCGGCAGTCTTCTACGAGCGACGACGCGCGAGGCGAGCCGCGCCGCGCGGCCGAGGTGGTGGAAGCGAGGCAGGCACGGCGAGGTCTCCGCGCGAGGTGGTACGTTAGCTGCGGCCGAGAGAAGCGGCGTTTAGCCGCGCGCGCGGAGTCTATCGCGAGCGAGCGAGCGAGCGGGCCGATTCCGGTCTTCCGGCGCGTCGAGTGGACGCGAGCGCGAGTTCTGAGAGTGGAGCCTTACGAGGGTGTGAAAACGTGTCCGCGCGCGAGAGTTGCGCAACCGGCGCCCTTTTCGCGAGTGTGTTTCTCGGTTTCGCTGCTATATCAGTGACGTGATACCAACGTGACTCTGTTGCCCATCGTGTGGAGACGTGTACAGTGAGATTCCACGACGACCTGTTCGTCCCTCGTTCCCGTCGCGAGCGAGAAGGAGAGAGGGAGAGTGAGACGCCAGCGGGCCCCGAGCCGCGTCGTAACCGCCGTTGTCCGGAGTCGTCTGCTCGCGTTCAGGGCGAATGAACTGCGCACGGCGATGATGGTTCTCCGTAGCGCGGCGATGCGCAAGTAATGAGGGAGCTGCGTGATCGACGGAGCACGACCGGCCGGTGATAGAAGGAGAGAGAGAGAGAGAGCGCGCGAGAAAGAACGAAAGAGAAATTATATATATATACATCTAGCCTCGACCTCCAAGTGTCGGCTGTTGCGTGGTAGCGTGCGGCAGCGACGACGACGTGATCACGCTACGCGTATAGACGGCGCGGGACGCGTCGCGGCAACGAGTGCTTTCCGCGACGAACGGAGTTCTAGTGCTACTTTGTGAGGCTGCAACCCCCCCCTGGAAACGGAGTACCTTGTGACGTATACCAAATAGCAAAACCTAATCGACCGTGCAATAATCTCGATTCGATTCCGCTCAACAGGATCGAGAAAGTTTATTAACCTCGTGACAGGAAGATCCTGGTATTAATTGGAGAACCTTCGTGGAGACGTTCGCGGGCTCAACAAGTGGACGGTCGAGATTCTGCTGAGACTCGCTTCTACCGGATTATCCGGGATACGAAATCTTAGACGTCGCCCCGCGATCGAGAGATCACGGGTTTCTACGCGGCTCTTCTAGGCTCTCGGAGTCCCGATCGATTTCGGGCCGCCGTCGGTTGCGTCGAACGCGCAACAAGTTGAGAGAGAAAGAGAGAGAAAGAGAGCACGTGGCCGAGCGCAGCGCGCTCGAATCAATTAAAGTGCCTGTTCTTACGTAAGACGGCGACCCGGTGACGCGCGCTACAGCGATAACATTTGGTCGTCGCTGATAAGGGATTCGATAAGGGATTCCGCGACGAGCGGGACAATAAGATCGCGAGGGCGGTCAGTCGACGGATCGCGGCGCAACGAGAATATTATCGTGACCTGAAACTCCGGAGATCGATCGCGCTCTGCCCGCCAAAGTTCTGTGAATCGCGGCACTCGAGCTCGCAGGCCCGAGTTTCCGAGTTTCTATCCTTCCAAGTTCTCAGCGTCGCGACGTAGCGCGATGTAGCGCAAACGTTATCGAGAGTATTGTCGAAGAAGAAGAAGAAGAAGAAGAAGTCCCTGTCGAGGAACAGAAGCGGGGGACTCCGGGAATCCCTCTCCCCCTCCGGAAGAGAGGGCTCAATTATCAGTGCGGCAAGCGACTTTGAATGACCTTCGTATTCTGCGGCTTCGTCTTCGACTCGTCCGACGAGAAGACGAGACAAATGCCGGTCGCTTCGGAGGACTGGGTGCCCCACCCGGGCGCCAAGATAACCAGTTCCATCACCACCGTCAAGGGTGCCACCATACAGAGCACGACGACGGCCTGGATGTCGCCCTACAGCAGGACGGCGCCGCCGGATCGCGGTGGGCCCAACAATAATAACAACAACAACAACAACAACGGCGTGGTTATTTTGGACGGCTGCAGACCACCGGCGGCCACGACGGCCAGGAGATTCTTCAGGTGGTTCAGCAGACTGGGACAGCCGCCGATAGGCAAGACAGGTAAGGGAGTTAACGTTCTTAAAGAGAAATTTCTAACAACAACGTACGTTTGTAAAATAAAAGGCAATTTGTCGACTTGTACAAATTCTTTAAACGTATTTATTGACTGCAAAATAGGATGTTTCTAGACGCAAAGAGCTCATTGTTCCGTCATTCATCCGAACCTTCTGTATTTAATTCTTTAATCTTGAGTGGTTTTGCAACGATGTCATATACGAGACTCGTTGTTTGTGATCGATCTGTTTTGATCGATGGCACTCGTAATTTTGTTGCGATGTTAACTTTACCTGCTGTTGAAAAGCGCAAATATGAAGTGAAAATGAAATTCAGTATTTTGTGGCCGAAAGAATTAAATAATAAAAATGGCATAATGCTTTGCCGTTATGAATACTTAAATGGACATTGCGTTATGCGATGAATAAATTGATACTCGTAATCCTTGAACCTCTTTATTGTAAATATGTGTAAACGCAGTTCAGCCGAATTAAATAATTAAATATTACGCAACAACGAAACAATGGCACATTTAATTTTCGAATTTTCGGCTCTTCTTTGGAAACACATTTTCGTTTTCACCGATAGAAATCGTAATTCAAGAAATACAATAATTTGGGGAGGGCATGCCATAGTTTTCTCTCTTTCCCTTCATCAATTTTTCTATTTCATTTTCTACTACAGACGCGGGCTCGCAAAATAATTAATAACTTACGCGCGTTATTTTCGACGTTATCTGACGGAAACTGTTAAATGTGACGTACCGTAATCGATGTCGTTACACACCGTGGCTACAAGATTCGCGGCAAACCGGTGGAGCGACTCGCGCTCTCGCGATTGTCTCGAGTCGCGTAGATCGAGCCCAGTCGTGTCCCGTCTCTCTTTCTCTCGTTCTCTCTCCCATTCACGCGTTACTGTTAGTCATCGCAGGTGCATCATACGTGCGCGCGGCGGTAGTTGCCGTTAATAAAAAGAACGTGTTCGCGCGAGGTGAATACGCGCACGTAGTAGTAATGGGTAATTGAGGAGAAGCCGCGAGTGTACACATTTATATGTATGTATACCTGCGCGAAGCGCGCGGCGCGGCGCGGTAACGGTTCTTCTCTTACACGGATTTCTGCTTTTCATAATACGTGCGCGTCGGCCGCCTCGTTGCTGATGTTGTCCCGTCCATATGGCGTCGAACAAAGAAACCGGCAGATCTGAAACGAGTGACAAATGAGTGCCTCGGTCGAACAGGTTTCACGTAGCGCGATGTGTACCAGATGTTTGAATCTCGCAAATCTATACCGAGATTTGATTGATCCTACGTGGATATTTTGTACAGTTGCGCGACACGAATTATCTCGTGCCTGCCGCTCGAAAGATTCGTCTTGTCAGTCATCGCCAAAAATACGTTATTTTCACCCTTCCATTAGAAGCATGTTACTAACTGAAGTTATTTTTATTAGCGAGATATGTTCGTGTTTTCTCTTACGCGTCGTCTACAATGCGTGCAGTAAGCCTGAAGTAAGGAAATATTATAAATCAATTTTATTTCTTACTCCTACTTGAGCGCCTACGCTTACTCTCGGTGAACGCCATCGGCCAGTGTTACAAATATTTTAAAAATTATGCCTGTATTTTCGCTTCCTCAAGGTCCAAGCATCGTGGACACAGGCCTTTACACCAAAAGCTAAAGGTTATGGTTTATATTTTCTCTCACTCCTTACGCCAGGCTTAAGTACTCCATTCGGTCTTTAATCATCTTATACGTTAGCTTGAAATCTCTGTATGTTCGAACACTCGTGTTCACCGTTTCAACTTCGGTCCTGAGAAATCGCGCTGGGCAATTCTCGTGAAATCTAAATCGAATGTGTCTAACGGCGCATTAACAGGCGTTTCGCGTCGGTGTGGCTCGCGGGGAATAATAATTGATATCGTATATCTAACGCGCCGCGCGTTATTCAGAAGTTCCGCTGGGCGGCAAAAGAAATCGCCTAATTAAATTTTATCGACAAAGCGTAAAATTATATGAGGACCCTACCACGGAGGCATTAAAATTCGCGCAAAGCCGTTGCTTCCTCGACCGGAACTGAGTGCACGTATAGCACACGTGCCACATTCGCGAACCCGGCATTGATTTTACCGCGCGCTTCGTTGAGCACCTTCGAAAATTAGGGTCGAACCTATAATTACAAACTAATTGTCGATATTGAGAAAACACGAAGAATTAAGTATCGTAGAATCTGCCATTTTTATTTCGAAATAAAAATCGCCTTTTAAATTTTACAGTTTTCTCTTCTCTTCAAATACCAAGTGTTCGTTTCATTTATCTACCTATATGAGACAGGCTCCTAATATGAGACAGGCTCCTAATAGGATGTAGGTATCCGTTTTTTTTTTTAAATAAAAGAGTTAAAATTTTGATGACTTATCAGAGCATAACATGTTTTATGCTGAAAACAATGAAAAAAGAATTCTAGTGAGATTATCTTTTTGCTTGATCTCTTATCCAAAAAGATAGAGCAAAGTCCCGTATTATGAGACAGGCTCCTAATACGAGATAGCGGAGTTTCCGCTAAATTAATAGGCATCATCTGTTGGTTCCACCATGAACTTATTACCCTTGGAGTGAAATCTGTTTAGTGGAAAATTTATTGTTGGATCGTGTAAACGTTGCGAAAAACGATTGAGTTTGGACGTTAAAAACTTACTATCTCATGTTAGAATCCTGTTTCATAATAAAGAAAGAACTTTCCTCCATATATTATATTAAAAGTATATATATTTAATCTTATATGTATAAGTTAACGATATGAGATTTAATATAATACTTTCAATGCATTAATTTTCTCCCCAACAATTCTGCCTTGAAATTGAGGTATCTTAAAAGTGTGTTGGCAAATAGATGGTCGAATTTACTTTCACGGTTGCTTAAACAACAGAAATTTTCCCTGCAATTAACCCTTGAATTTTGCCTTTCGTAAAACCACCTTTGCAAAAACGGCAGTTGGAAATCCAGGCTGATGTTCTCGCTCTGGCGCGTATTTCATAGCTCAAGTGGGTCGTACACGTGACGAAACACAAATCGTGCGATTGCGAGCAGGATTCGATAAGTCAGCCCACACGTGTCTTGCCGGGTGTGTTACAACCAGTTGCGAACAAACCAAGCGATTTCGAATGTCGCAATAACAGAGTCGATAAACTCCGCTACTGAAACGTAAAAGAGGAATTTCCCTATTTGGGGATTGACACTTTCTCCGTTAGATAACAAGTCTGTCAAGCACTGCATTGTATATATATCGCGGGAAAAAACTAGTAAATTTATTTAAAATGACATTTCGTTTGCATTATTTAAATCTATTTCAGTCGAGCATTCAATTGCCCAATGTGAGTAATAAATCTTTAATTACGCGGCTTGTATAGAATCTCATTAAAAGATATGCGATGTTAAAAACAACACTTACAAATTACAAATGCCAATATACCTAACATGGAAAGATACACGGAGAGAATTGTCTCTCAAAATTTGCCCTGAAAATCATACAATCGTGGGGCAACATGGCATTTTGAACAACTGCATGAGAGTTTTTTTGAAATGTTACCGTACATTTTACTACACTGTAAATCGTGTACCGCCAAAAATTGGAGGTACACGTCAAAATAAAAAGTATACGTAAATATGAAG
>NW_011967213.1:2002770-2020789 GCF_000949405.1 Vollenhovia emeryi | reverse complement strand
TACATATAGGTCCACCAAAATAGGAGGGAAGATAGTACCTCGAAATTAGGAGTCATATTTTGAGGAGGTCCATTATTTATTATTAATGCCGATCACAGAAACATGTCTTGTTGGTGGATGCCCACAATATAGACGTAAAACGGAAGATTGATCCACATTATGTAATTTGCGAATGTACTCTGTACATTCGCAATTTAATTCTTAGCACTGGCCACGAAAAATGCCTCGAATATCTTTATTACAAAACGCATCCATAATGTATGTAACAGATATGAAACACGTCGTGTCTTTAGCCGACGCGATTACGTAAGTATGGCACGACGAAGGAAAATAATAACAAAAGCTATCTCGTTGGTATGGAGACAGGCATTTGGAGGTACAATTGTACCTCGTATTACTTCAGGAGGTAGGTACGGGAACCATTTGTACCTCCTAAAAAATGTACTGCGAATTTATAGATACCTCGAGCAGTAACCTGGAGACGGTATCCTCCAACTGATCGTCATATATTCATTATTACCTCGTATATCATGTACCTCGTGCTAATGTACCGTGAAAAATATTGTCCCTCCTATTTTGGTGGGCTCATAATTATGTATACATTTTATTTTAACGTGTACCTCGAATTTGGCGGTACTACGCGTTACACGATTTACAGTGTAGTAGAATGTATGATAAAATTTCAAAGAAACTCACATAAAATTCTTCAAAATGCTGTCCCACGATTACATGATTTTCAGGATAAATTTTGAGAGAAAATTCTCTCCGTGTGGACATTGAAATTAAACGTGGTACAATGATCGCGATAATTGTATAATAGTAAAATTGGACGTGTTGATTTGCCTTGAAGTGTAAATTTAGTTTTCTGCAATACGCATGTTCTCCATATCTCTCATAACAACCCGAGTGCAATTTCTTACGCCACGATACTCCCGAGATTGGCGTTCTCCCGCGACGTGACGCGCGATGCAACGCAGAGCGCGATAACTGGGCCGGAAAGAGGATGAACCGTGAACTCGATAAATAAACATTAAACTTGACGGTAAACCAGGCCGCGCCGCCGCCGGCATTCGTAGTAATAATTCCATCCTTTTCGCGTGAAAAGACACGTAAGAAACGCGTAATGGCATGGCGTAGTGTCGCGTAGCATCACGATGCCGAAGCGGGCGACGTGGGCGAGTCCTCCTCGAGGGGATCGGAACAGGATTGTGTTCTGCTGGATGGAATTGTAGGATCTTCACGCTAGCCGACGCCCGCGACGGAGATTGCTATGCGTTAAAAGTAGGCTGCGGTCAGAGACGTTCCACGGAACGTCTTCTTTGGCTTCGGCGCAAAAGACGGTAACCGAATAATCTGACCAGCTGATCTGAAATGTTCTTTCGCGAATTCGCGAAGAGAGGAGGTTTTTCATCCATGAAAAATATGACTTTGATTTTTCCAGTTGCTTTTAAAGTTATTTTATCTCAATGGAAATTTAATTCGTCCTTTTATTATCGTTAAGAAAGTTCTCGTGTGAAAAAAATTATTTATTATATATTAAAAATAATCTTTCGTAACGTAATGCAATATATGATTTTCGACGACGACATTGTTATCTTAAAACTTGGTAGTTCTTTATAATTTAACGTATACGTCGAATATCTAGTTATGTGATTATATCGCGATTATTATCGCGCTTTATATCACGCTTTCTAATGTAATTTTTATATCTTACGTGCATAAGTTTTCAGAGAGCTTTGCGATATAGAACATATTAATTTTGCAAAATTCAATAAATTACCAGCGTCATTTTATTATATGATAAGTCTAACGGCTAATATCTTGACTTTGTCTTTACATTGATGGAATTGTTAAAACGCGCATCTCCAGGTGTAGGCGGCGATTGTTAGATCGAACGGAAACGACTAGGTAATTAAAGCACATTCCACGTTCGACTCGCAGGTCTCGCAGGTCAACCGTACATTGTCACCTGTCGGTTGCCAATCGCACCTGTCGACCGAACGACCATCGGTCCCGGCTGTCTTCTTGCCGTTAAAACGGACCATTGAATTGCAGCTTGAAATTATCCATCGCATTCTTGTCATAGTCCTCTAAATTGTCGCAATAAAGCAGTTAATTCTTGGATATGAATTTCAAATTGCGAAAGCGCGGATTTCAACTGTCACTGTGATATTTTGCCGTTAAAAATGTGAATATATTCAGAAACTAAAGCAGTCAATAATGGAAGACTTATCGTTAGTTGTAAAAAATGAAAAAGAGAAATCACTTATCATTATATAATTTATATAACGTAAAATGTTTTTTGCACCATCGTATTAAATCTTTGCCAACGTAGACTCTATTTTAATTCAAAATTTATCTTTGCACTATATTCTAAAATTAGAAATCAGAAAGATTACAGGTTTCAGTTATTAAGTATAAAGCCTAAAATAAATGGGAACGAATCGATTCCGAGTTTTTAAAAATGAATTTATATTTTGCCGAATTGTAGCAAGTACAGATAGTGTTCAAATCTTAATACCTTTTAATAAAATAAAAAGTAGACTCTCTTTCTCTCTTTCTCTCGCCCTCTCTCGTGATTTCCTGTGATTGCGCTAAAACGAGCGGACGTAACGCGCATCGAGGCCGACGTCGCGACGTCGTTCCGAACATCTCGTCGCCGTGTCGTAACGTTTCGAAACTTTGGTGGCGCGCCAGCCGATGACACGCCCGGTAGATAGACGTTACTTGCGCGACAAGTATCGCGCGCATGTATGTGCGAGCTTTGGCGAGGGAGCAAGCGATTTGTACGGTAAATCGCATTCTCAGACGCTTTTGCCGGCGTTAACGTAAGTGTGCAGAAATACGGTGTACACGTGGGGCTTTTCATGCGTCGGCATTGTGCCATTCCGCGCTTATTCGACGAGAGACGTAGGGGTGAGCGAGGCCACGTGCAATCGCCGCGATTTGAGAGTTCAGCGATACGATTCTCATTGCCAGAGATAACCGAGACAGATTGGATCGTAATTAATTTATCGGGTTCTTTAATAAAAAAGAAACCTTGTGATTTCTTGCGATTGCACTGAAACGAGCGTGACGCACTTCGAGGCCGATGTCGCGACGTTCCAAACTTCTTATCGTAACGTATCAAGACTTTAGTAGCGCATCGTTCACGGAATTTTATTAGTTTAAAATGACAGAATATTACACACATTTTTTTAACTCCGTACGAGGCCACATTTGCAAAATTTCGAGAGGAGAGAATTGTTTAAAAATGTTAAAACTCGACTGAATACAGTGCAATATTATTTTAGAAACTTCCTTTGTATGACTTGCCACGCTACGTATACATTTAGATTTTAAAAAAGATATGTGCATTTATATCAATTAAGGAAGACCGAATTTTGGTCAAGTAGTGTTATCGCTGATTTCGAGATTTCATTTTGTGAAGTTAGCATCCCCAAGTTTCAAATTTAACTTTTTTAGGTTAATTCGCCAGAACTATTTTTAAAATTAATAAGGAACTCTAGAACTCTTCGGGGTGCATTCAGAACTGAAAAAAAAGATTTTTTGAGACATGAGGTGCCAACTTCACAGAGGTGCGATCGTACGAAAAGACGATTGAATTTCTTCGCTGCATGGAGAGAATTTTCTCTTAAAATTTACCCTGAAAATCATGGAACAACATGGCATTTCGAAGGACTTTATGAGAGTTTTCTGAAATTTTACCAAAAACGTACCAAGTATAATTACCAGTAAAATGTATGGTAAAATTTTAGAAAACTCTCATAAATTTTTTTTAAATGCCATGTTGTTCTACGGTTACATAATTTTCAGGATAATTTTTAAGGAAAAATTCTCTCCGTGTCGAGATATTATTAAATCATAAATACAATTAATGTATAAATGATACATATTCATTGCACTTACAAAGAATCGAGCTTTTAGTTTTATTCGCGAAAGACATTGGGACCTCTTCGCTACCATTCGAGTCGTCCGGATTTAGCGAAGTTAACCGTGACGCTGTGTCGTAGAGCGAAATTGCATAAGATTTCGCGACGCTCGTGCTTCCGTGATAATTCTACCGTAATCCAGCGGTAATCCGCGACAAGAGAGCGAAGCCCGTACGAGGTGTTAACATACACGCGGACGCGGCGCGACGCAGTGGCAACGCAACACGATTATTCTTATACCAGTCGTCCAACCGCTATTGGGACCCCGGGCAGAAAGGTCATTGCCTCGTAATCTACGAGTAGGAAAATTACGCAGGTGCCAGGAAAGAATTCATCGACTGTCGTAGCGGACGAGACGTCTGCCTCCTCGCCAGTCCGCGCGTACACGCCACGGAACACGCGTGCACATCCGTTCCGTGCACGCTCTTGATCCTCGCTACCCTCCGCCTCTCTCTCGTGCGAGCGTGACTAATGTATCGCGAGGAAAATGCACGCCGGCTCGTCTCCGCAAGGCTGAACTGGTTTTCCTTGAAGATCCTTTCGATCAGAACAATGACGTTCCGCCGCGTCGTTTCCTTTCCTCGTTCGCGCACGACCGTTGCAAAATTATTCAACGAGAATTATTCTCTCTTCCCTGGAAGACGCGATTGTGTCGCTCCGCGACATCCTTTCCGGTATTCTCATTCATTTTATATGTGACTCGAGATTTATCGAGGAAAATTGCATTTATTTAATTATAATCGCAGTTAAACCGTGGCATCCATCAATAATTCGTCGTAAATCAATAATTATTGTGCGAAATGCTAGTCAGTTATTTTATAAATATTATTAAATTATTGAAGAATAGCGATTATAATTATATCATTATTAGATAGATATCACGGCATGTCGTAATTATTTTATTGATTTTGATAAACGTTTTTAGATAAGCTACAATTTCGAAAGAGTGTGCATTAATTTAAAAAATTGCTTCAAGAAATGCATTAACTTTTTTCACAAATGTCTCACGATATTTAACGATAATTCATAAAAATTGAATGATACTGTCCTAGGGTGGTTTGCGACTTATCTAACTATATATAAATCACATTCAAGCTACAAGTCTACATCTCGAATTTAAATACAGAATTTCGAATTGTAAACGCCCGACTCATCAATAATTGCGGTTTATAATATCTTATCTTGCGATTGGGAAATACGCGGAAATCAAGGGGTCGCGTTCGACGCGTGTCGAAGAGAACGTCACCTTCTGAGATCCACACTCGGTAAGAAAGCGAAACCGCGATCATTTTCGAGGCACGTGCGCGTAACGATAGTTTCGAAATTCAGGACGGACCCGTCGAATGCGATTTTCGTGCGAAGATTAGCACAACCGATGGTCTCTCTCGGGACTTTCACGCGATTGTGGAAACGAACGGATGCGACTGCCTGCAATTCTTTCGTTGCACCGAGAGAGAGAGAGAGAGAGAGAGAGAGGCACATCGTCCAGTTTCTACTCGAGTGTACTTACATGTATATCGTGTATAATTTATATAATTAGAGACGAAGTCCGTAATGTCAATAAAATTTGTTTTGTAATATTGTGACAGGAGTGGCGTAAGTGTCTCGTCATTTCAGAATTTTTGAACGTAAATTGAAAAAGAAAAGAAAAACGCCAAGAACGAGGGAATCCTCAGGTATTACCGTCTTTGATACAGTCTATTAATCACATAAAGTGTATCGAAGAAACGTAACGGGCAAATTGAATTAAGTAATAAATGGAATTAAGATTAAGGACTCGCTTGCTGATTTACTTGCACTAGTTATATGGTACTCCGCTAACTGTTCGCCAGAGACCAGTTACTTTTATGACCCGTTCTCTCTGGGTTTTTAAGCTTAATGCAATTCACCCTCCGACCTCATTCGCTGACCGTTACTATCACATATCCCAAAGTAGTAGGCTACACAGTAGCCTCGCGTTTCTGCTTTACAAACAGTAAACAGGCCGCTGTTACATGAATTTTAATAATGGAAAAGTATATGCCGTCTACACATACTGCGAACTAAAATTAATACTGTTTATTGTTATTCGAAATTTTTTATTGCAAGTAAACTCGCAAATATATCCTGCTTCTTTAGAAGATCGATTTTACGTTATGAAACTTTCATATATAAAACAGCACTGAATAAATTATTATTTTCAAAGTTAACGGATATTAAATATGAAATACTATTAAATCTATATTAACAATAATCTATATTAATAACATAAAATACTAGAGATTTATATTGGCACTGACATAAAATAGTTGGCGTAAAAAAAGAAAAATCTATTCCATTTAAATTTAATAAATTCTAATTTATTCTTGTGGCATTTAAAAATACTACTAAGCCCATTAATAATATACTAGGTATTGGTATCGATACTGACATAAATTAATTTGTATTAAAAGAAGAAAAATGTAGCCATTTATTTCTGAGACATAAATTTTATTTAAAATATCTCCCTTTCCACTCCCGACTGCTGCCAACCGAAGGTTATTATTTAGTAATATCTTCTTAGCCTTTTTCACATGTTTCTATGAATATAGGTTTTCTTTTTGCATGAAAATATCTTTCAACGCTATAATTAATACTCAGTGTCGTAATATACATTTTCCACGCGTGGAAAATATTCGAAGGAGATATTCCGCAATCTCCCACGCGAGGTCAAGGATTACGCGTGAACGACTATTATTTGTAATTCGCGGCGACTCCTTGTCTCTCTCGCGAAGTCCACTTTGGCAATCTGTAAACGCCAAGTCGCGAACAAAGCGTCCATTGTCATCGTCGCGCGTGTGCGACGTACGCGAGATTGCGCCTCTCGCTCTTATGGTGCGCCGGCCGTTTGCGAAACCGCCGCCTCTCGTTACGGCGCGAAGGAAGGATAACGGGTCGACACTGGTTGCCATTATTTGCTCCGTGAGTCCCACAATGCCGAGTGTCTCGGCGAAACAGAAATAACTCGTTCACGGCGGATCTTTTATCAAATATGTAACATAAATGTCGAATAATGAGGAATTCTTGTTCTCGCTAAGAAACATTCTGTTCTTTCTATGAACAGGATTCAGAGATAATGGGGAGAGAGAATTGCCTCTGAGATGTATACAATTTTTTATTCATTTATGCATTCGATCAGTTGTGAAAGTTTAAACCTTGGAAATATTAGGATTACATTATAACTAAAGTGGTGCATACAGTTTAGCGGTTTTTAATCTTATGTACACTTTTTCTATATTTTTAACAAATTAATATTAATCTTAAATATTTTGTTATCTCTTTGGAAAAGAATCATAGGAATAGAGTAAATTTAAAGAACTCTAAGCATTCTCGTATCGTCAATACGACGCCATATGATTAAATAATCTCTTAACTTGTGCCCGTTACGAAACCGACTTATTTGCGTCAGTCAGCGAGCAAATAAGTGAATCGAAATCAAGCTATGATATATCACGAGTTTGTATCGATTATCGTTAAGAGGCACGATTCGCTGGTTGCGTTCTATATTACATCGTTAGATGTTATTGCAACGTTATATCTCTGTACTTCCTTCTTGACAATTATGCTCAAGTAATTGAACTTTCCCATATATATCTCCCTTTCGTTTTAACTCTTTTTATTCGAAATAAATGATTACGATTATGAAAAACAATAGAATAAGGTGACCAAATTCGGATCAGACACCAAATGTGGATCAACAATTTGACGAGTCGCTGATAAGCGACATTTTAAAGTAATTTACTTAAATTTTTTCTTTTACATATTCACAACTTTATGCTATATTGTCGATATCATAAAAGGCATCGACGTGTTTTTATGTTTATTGGCAGCTCATCAAATTGTTGATCCGCACTTTGTATCTGATCCGAATTTGGTCACCTTATACTCTATGGAAAGTAAAGGGATCGTTTAATCTCTCTTTATAATCATGTTTATATCATCTTAAACTTCGATGTGATGCAAATGTCTTTGTCTCTTAAATGTAAAGTCATCTCAACATCGATGAATTATTGAACCTTTGTAAGGAACTTTGATTATTTTGAATGACGATATCTAAAATTTAAATGGATCTAAAATAAAATTGGTATACACAGTGAGTACGCAAGATTCAAATTTTTATTAGCATATCGGTATCATTAAAATTTAAATGGACACTTAATGTGCGATTGTACAAAGTCTCACCATACTGCACGGTAATTACTGTTGCAATAGAATGCAATTAAGTCGCGACACGCTTGCGCGTCGCATCGAGAGACATCGTTACCGATCGCGGGAGAGAATCGTGTCCGCTTTCGAGACGAGTGGAAATTCGCGAATATGATGATGATGCGCGCTCGTTAACGGCGCAGGCTCTTGCATCTCATAACGGGACGCTGAGCCGCGGAACCGACTTAGACCGGCTTCGTGTGGTCGCACGATTATACCGTAAATCACGCACGCGGGACGAAACCTCGCTCGCGGAAAATGATGGCGCGGAAATGCGGCTCGAGGAAACTGTCGCCGGTGGTGGAGACTCACCGAGTCAGGTGAGCGATCAAGTCGTGACATTGAGCTATTCGTCGCGATGACTAACAGATTCATATCTACGGTTGATACAAGCATCGACTAACACTGGACGATTACCATCTATTACTACTATAAGCACATTGGCAAATCTTTTGACGTAGTATGATAATATACTAACGTCAGAGCCTTCATTTGCATTTGACTTTTAAAGTAATGTATGGAAAAAGTACTAGAATCTTGTTTACTTGAATGCGTTAACGAGTTACAGATTCTTTGAAGAAGGTTTTAATCTAATTTTATTGTACACGCGCGCCTGCGTAGCAGAGGAAAGTTCCCTATTATGAGACAGGCTTCTAATGTGAGATAGCAGGTTTCCAGCGTCCAAATTCAATCGAAAACCTTTTTTCGCGACGATTACACGATCTAACAATCAATTTTCCACTAAACAGATTTCACTTCAATTTCACAGAAACCCCGCTATCTCGTATTAGGAACGTGTCCCATAACAGGGGACTTTCATCTGTATTATTTAATTTCCAGTTTTTTAAACAGTTACACGTAACATAATCCATAAAAAAAAGGGTAACTACATTGCATTGCGTACCTCGAGTAAGTAATCCTGTTACGAATGGATTAAATCAAATTCCGTTTGATACGATCTTAAATCGACTGATAGCCACAGAATAAATAAAAATTTGTTTAACGTAAAATAGAAATAATGCGCAATACAGAATAGAGAATTATCGGTGAGTTGCGTAATAACGCGCGTCCCGCAATAGACTGTCGTAACTTCGGGTTTCAGGAACCCCATCCCGATACGAGCCACGCTCCAGTATTTTCTCTCTGAACAAACACGCGTGTTGCATAACACTAGGAAGTGAAGGTGGCTCGTGCTGCGGTTACGCAACAAAGCAACAGATACTGTCAGGCGTATCCAATTTTTGCGTTATGCGTGGTCCTGAATTCCTGTCTGCATGCATATTTTGTTGAATTTTATTCTCGTCCACTATTCCTCTAAAAAAAAAATCGCAGGTAAATATATTTCATTCTCAAAATTTAAAATGCGGACGAGGGATTTTACATTCATCTTGATTTAATAGTGCGCAACACAGTTTTTTCTCCTACATTTACATATACACTTAACACGTATGCTACCACGCGTATGTGTGGCACACCGCGATGATAAAAGCCATCGGCACCAGAAAAGTTCTTGTCCAGTGATACGATTAATGAAAACTCGAGGTGCGAAAAGTAATTGAAAGATATCAACATTATCATTAAAATATTGCCGCGTATAAAATATATTTATACTTAATTGCAAATATATTTATAGACTTAACTTATTTCTAATTTAATTTAATTTGTTAATAAGTGCATACAGTATCTTTAATTGAATTCTGACTGTAGTCCCCCTCGTGGAAAAATTACTTTAACTTGACGCGATAAAATTTAAGAATTCGAAACTTGAGTCAATCTACATTTTAAATCAATAGATTATTCGGCATATTCATAAATATTATTAAACTGGTATACAGGCAGTTTAATTAATTACATATTAAATTAATGGATTATTCGACATACTCGTAAATATTGTTAAAAGTAGTATAGAGAGATTGTTCTCGTTAACGTGTATAATTAGGAGAAGGCTTGGTATTCCTAGAGGTGGGCGCCTTTCCGCATGCTGGACGTGCTGATAGCTATTATCGCGTGCTTGGAACTTGCCATTAATAAAGCTTTCGAGCCTTCCCGCGGCTGCTATTCAACGATGGCGGATGGATTCACGAGTAACCATCCACCCACGCGAATACATTAAGCGTACGTGAACGCGACCGTTGTTAATTGCACCGGACAGGTTCGCGTGTGTGCACCCCGCGGGAAAATACGGCGTGCCGGCTCATTGTGCGCGTACGTCTTGCTGAGCGAAGACGGGAGATAATGTTTGCGATGCCCCGTGGATTTCGTAACGCGCTCATTGGCACAAAGAAATGTCTAATTTTCGGTAGGAGCGGAAACTGCGTTGCGACAAACTCGTTCCGTCATTCAAAGGATTCGGAAGATCTCGGCACGAAACGTTTCGTTTCTCGTCAGAAAGCACACGTTCCACATTTTACGTTTTGTCCTCTAACCTTTCTTTATATTACCAAGGAGAATAATGAAATCTAAGACGAGCCAGACGGACGTCTATGCGATATAAACTCCGTTTAGATATTGATTTCTTTGACTTATCGCTTCTCGGCGAATAATCGCGTTATCGAAAGCTCAGTGGCGGAAGATACCCGGCGACTGAGCAAGCAGAGATTACCGAGAGCTCGTTGATTCCGCTCGAGCGGGCAACTGGACACGAACATGGGCGGTAACCGTGGCGCACACGTAATTTTCGCAATAACGTTCGTAACAATGAGCAGTGGCGCGCGTTTGCCTGCTTGTCCACCCACTCGATGTAACCCCGGCCTTCGTCTCACTCTCGCGGCTAATGTAGTAATATGCTAATAACGCGCGTGTTTCGCGTCAAATGAAATCGTGTGGGAAACGCGGCGCGTCGCAATGCCGACTGCGCGATTTCCGAGCAGTTTAGTAGAACCTATCGTGATCGTATTTCAGCTACTTTGCGAAAGATTTGCATAAAGGTGGGGACGAGCGTCTGCGAAGATCTTATCTCTCAACGGCGATACTTTGATAAGATCACTGCAAGAGTAATATCGGAGTGTCTTATGTAAGATGTTAGCTAAGTCGAACAATTTTCTATTCCATCGAATACAAAATTGTAACTGCTAGCTTTGATAAAAAAAGAAGCACACGATTGAAACGCTTTATTTTTATCGATTCTTGTGTAAAAATAATTGTTTTAAATCGAGAAAATTAAAGGTATATTTCGTATAAAAAAGGAGATAAAGAGATAAAATGCGATTGAATTAAATCGAGCTCAAAATAATTAAGATTCCTCTGCGTGATTGATTATGTATACCGATTGTTTCGTTTAGATATTGAGGTTTTGCATTTGTCTAATGATTTCACGGAAGCAACTCGGTGAGCTTCTGATTTAACTGCATTCGTTATCGCTTTTTTCCATCAGACAGCATCTGTAATCGGTCCCTGACTGAATTATTGGCCTGCCTCTCTATTGGCAATTAAAACTTCGTGAGACAAAGTAACTTGATTTCGTAGATTTCAGTCGAGATGGGACAAGTTAATGGGAAAAGCATTTTAGTCTCTATACGCGCTTGGTCCGCCGGTATAAACTCCGATTACTATCGATCCCCGATAGTTTAGCCAAGCCTCATTAATGTTTCATGCAGGTCAGGACTTTATTAACTGGACTTTTGCATATTTTGTTTCAGGTGAGTGCAATGACCAACTACAATCGGGGCGCCGTCTGCCCGTGTGTGTAAATGGAATCGCAAATGAGTTGGTCCGAAAAAGGGCGTACGTATGTAGAAAACGTGACTCATTTATATACAAGTTCATATACCCATCTCGTTTCCTTTGGTTTTTTATCTTGTCCCTAAGGAAATATCTTTTAAATTGCATTCAGTTATTTTATATATAATACTTCTGTATAGATAGATTTCATAACGAGTTTTTCGAAAAAAGTAGTAGTAGCTTCTAAATTTTTGAAAATCTTTTTTAATCCTTTCAAACGTCTTTAAAAAATCGCTACAACTTAGGTGCTCTTTTTAGAATAATTTAGAAACTTTCTAAGATAAAAGTTTTTATACATAATTGTCGTAAAATATTTTTGCTTGAACGTTTACAAATGCATATTCGCTTGGTACATATTTAACAGTTCTCATTTTAAATAATTACTACGAATATCGAATATCTTATTGAGTTTCACGACGATTCCAAGAATTTACTATTACATATTGATTATTTATTCGAAAACTCGCCGACAAGTCATTAGCTGCGACCCTTCGAATGCTAGTTGATACGAGAGCAGCGATAAAGTAACATTATTATGTGCTGTAACATTACGAGAAAGGAAATTAATACACGGAAAAAAATGCTGTTGAATTAAATAAAATAAAATAGCTTGAATTAAACGTTAATGGCACGGACTGCCACAAACATAAATAATTTACTCAATTGTATTTGCTATGGATTTGTATTTTAAGCATTGAAACTAAATATCTAGATTATTAAGACAACAATCTGATGTTTTTCATTTATTAACACTGATGTTGCTACGACGATTTTTTTCAATTGCACCGATCTTGTTGATACAACAGCATTCTTTTTTTCCGTGTAGACGCGATACTTTTCTATATATCGGTTGGCAAAAATCGCGAAAGCTCGTCACGCACATTATCGTCATTCAATGTTCGTTATTTAGTATGAATTGCAATTCTACGAGCTGCTACGCTAAACGTCGTAGTAAACGGCATGTCGTGCATCACTTAAAACCAAGCGTGCAATACCAATCAGGGATAATTACTATTATCTCATCACCGCTTTAACTAAAGGAGTGGCAAGTTGCCTCGCTTGCGTAAAGAGGAAATCGAGTGTTTTAAACAAGCCACTTATCTCGAAGAACTGTCTTGCAGACATTAGATTTTCTAATTGAAGATTTGAAGAAATCGGACATGCAATTTTAATCTCTCTTAGAGCTAGATACAGGACTTTCGCGTATTTATGTATACAATACTCTATGTATAACCATATAATGTGGAAAACCATACAAAGTTCCGCGCCTACAGTTCGGTTTTCCAGATTACTTTGAGAGTTAGAAGCGTAGATCCTACTTCCTTCTCTGTCTGCACAGTGCCAGTTTAGTAGAGAACCTCCTTCTTGCGTGGGAACAAGAGTGGGTTAGAGTTTCGAGGGTACACGTCGTGCTCTGTGGAGAGCAAACGATCCTGGACGTATCGTCGAGACGAGTCACGCGCGCGCGCGTATGAGAAAGAGGGGGGAGAGGGAGAGAGATAGAGTGAGAGACAAAGAAAGAGAGAAACGCGGAACGGGTCCATTAATATTGTAGGCAAGGCGGAGAAAGGCTCGATGCGCAAAGGCTAAGAGAATGCTTTTAATTATTTGCCTCCTATGACGCCGGCGGTCGATGCTGTTCAAAATTACAACGACCTACTCGACTGCATTCTATATGCGAAGCGGTTTATCGTCCGTCATCCGAGAATGAGTTAGAAATGACTCTTCCGTAAATCGGCGTTTTTAATCCTAAATAATATTCGGTTCTTTCGGATCCAAGCCCCGCCGAGCAAAAGGAAGTGTAAATATCACAATACGCAAAGAGAAATTAAACGTATCGGATATACATTTGCCAGTGACGCAGGTTGCCTGTGAGATTCTAAGCAAGTAGGTTCTTGGACGCGACTTGTTTGCAATAGCTTTTGCCTTCGGACGGATTTACGTGTTACGAAACCGTGTTTGGTAGGCGCGACTCGTAAGCTCTATAAAATTTCCGAGACCGAGACGCACGGAATGCCGTGCGGAAATCGAGTTAACGGTGATCCTACCGACCTGTAAAGATTCGAGCTGACTCGGTAACGAGCCGAAAATCATTTACTCGAATTGCCCGTGGAACACCTTGATAAACGCAAGTAAATCGTTTGCTGCGGAAACTAATATGCGATAACTCGAGACGTATCTATTTGAAAATTTACACTTTAAATAATTAATATAAAAAATTTGTAATATTAAAATTGACGCGATATGTACGCACATGATTTGCATATTACGATGTGAAAAAAAATTCTTTCATGATTCTCGGTAGTAAACCTCCCTTGCGAAACTATTAATTATGCATATATTTTTTCAGCATTAGCTTCAAGGTTAATTGATATTACATAGCGATTAAATGGCTGTTAAGCTAAATTGCGATTGAGATAAAGACCAAAAGCGAAGGTTAGATATTCATTAACAAGCTTTCACCTTAATTCACATAGCCTTTCTTCGACTCCGTGTAATTAACGAATTTTTTGTATTCACGTCGGGATAATCGGAAGGAAGTCGTTTCTTTTCGCGTGAGATTTTTACCGTGCCTTGCCTTATAAATTTAACATCTTATATATATCTGCGAACGCACGGCAATCGGCACGATCGAGTTGACTCGCATTGTTCTTTCGCCTTTCTCCTGCGTCCGCGTTAAATTTTGTAACGCGGAAAGCACGCGTGGCATATTCCAAGGCTACGGCGTTGTATTTCGCAAGCCTGTCTTAAATTTCTCACGCGCTTTTAAGGCGATCGACCTTACGCCCGATGTGTCTCCTTTCGTCTTCCGCTATGCGAATATGTTTTCGCGCGATGGAGCCGTTCGTTTCCGAATCGGAGGACGGTGAATTTATGAAGTAGTCCGCGTACTTCTCCTTCCCGGCGAGAACCGCGCGATTTATGCGACCCGGACGTGCACGTTTGCAATCGTATATGTAACAGCCGGTTTCAGCGCAATATGGAGCGCACATTACGATACGTGGTGCCCCTGACCGATTTCAGATTTTTTTTCAATTCTTTGTCTAATTATTAGAGGAAGTCCTCTAATATGAGATAGCAGGTTTTCAACACTCAAATTTATTACAAATCTTGTTTCGCAACGATTACGCGATCTAACAATGAATTTTCCACTGAGCAGATTTCGCTCCAAGAACAATAAAGGCAGAAATACGATACGTATGCGAGAGTTAACTGATATTAATATTTTATTTAATAAGAGATAAAAAAACCAATACGATCCGAGCGAGTTTATACAACGTATAAATTTATTTTAATTGATTTTTAGCACGTCAGATACAATCTTTCTAGATCTTTCGAATTATTGTTGTAAGACGTTATTAAAATAAATTCTTATTGATCCAATATAATTTATTGAATATTGGAGAAATTCAAAGGACAATACAATAGGAACATAACTGCACGGTAGCAGTTATTACTTCTTTCGATTATTTCTTTAATCTTTTTTTCTTATTCTTTGCCAATCCTATTATTTTTTTACTCGACTCTTTCTCTTATTTTGTTTACCAACGCGTTTGAATTTTCAAAGCAGGTCCTTTCAAGTATATTCAAATGATCTCGCTCGTTAAATTATTTTTTGACTCGTCTTCTCGTATTCTGATTCAAGAGAGATTGTTAGGTCGCGAGACAAGAATAAAAATCGTGTATACCACTTGATCCTTGCACCGGCGTAATGACTGGTACGTGAGCATTGTTGCGTGTTTCGAGTAAAATAGGATTCAGAATACCGCGATATTTTTGGCATCTCGCAGATCATTCGAGGTCTTTCGATGCCTAAAAGAATCGTCAATTATACGATATGCACGATATTATTTATTCATTCGGTTTATCAAGAATAATATTAATACTGTCAGATATTTTGGTTTACTCGAAGGATAAGTTTAATTTCACTCGTGTTTATTCGACTCTGAGTGGCTGAACACCTATATTTCACCTATAAGCTCCGCATATTCAATTAGGACTATTCAAATATCGCCGATGTGAATTCGGATTTTTGAAGGTACTTTTTTGAGGAATAGGACGGGAAGTACCATTCTGCACTTATGGAATGTATAAAAATATCGATGCCTGATAACGCGGGTTATTTTCACGTGACGTTAGGAAATTCCTGAGAAACGACGTCGGGACGTACAAACTTGCAGTTTCTAGTCACGCGATTTTGCATTCACCTCGAGACAAGCTGATGTACGTGCAGTTTTGCGAGATATTGGGTGTCCCGAAATAACACCGGGGAACCGCCCGTTTCACGGACACTCTTTGACCGATAATATATCTTTCGTATCCTGGCAATATATCTTGCAAGATATACATTGTAATCTCTCGCTTGTAACATGTCGGACACGCGTTTAATTTAAACTCGAAAGTTTTCGGTCGCCAAGTTTCTTGCTTTGCGGATTAAATGCGATTCCCGGGTGCCCGAGACACGCTCGTGTTGCGTTTAGACGTGTCTCTTTAATTTTCCTTACTCCGCTGATAACTTGATACCACTTTATTTCCTACTCCATAAACAAATTTCCGAGTCTATTTAGCTCAGGGACACCGCGTATGTGGTATTGGTATCGGGAAGTCGAGTGTGTGCATGTGAATGTGCGCGCGGTGCAATCACTCGCTCGATATAACCCGCACCTTCTCTCTCCGTTCGTTGAATTCCGTCGCATGGTATCGAGGCACTCGCCGTACTCGCGTGGAAAAATCTGGCATCTGATCGGATGGACGAGGCAAACACATGGGAATAAAGGAATTGAGGGCCGATTGCTGTGTGTCATTCGTTTCTCGATCAGTTCGTCTCCAAGTAGGTGTCATGTATGGTATTTTAATATGATTTTACTCACATCTATTGGCTCTCTTCGTACGCTCTGCATAGATACAAAAAGAAATATGAACATCAAAGAATAAAAAATTGGTGGAATTACAAAATTGCGTTAAACGTAGCCTTCTGTAAAATAAAACTTACAGAATGAAGACTAATAAAAGTTAAACTATTATCTCTTATATTTTTTGTTTTTATATGTAGGAAGATATAATTATATTATTATGTGGATTTGAGATTAGGAATAATAAAAATGAAAGTTAATATCTCTAGATAGACGGTTTAAAAAACAGTCATGGTGTCTAATTCCGATTAATTTGGATCTCGTTTGTTATTTCATTCGCGCTGCCTGCGAAAATTCGCGACAAGTGCTTAGATAAGGCATTAAAACTGAACCGCTCTCTTGTATCGATGTTACTTTTTCTCAATTTAGACTTTTTTCTTCTCGATGTATTTTACCAAGAAGCGCGAGATATAACGTGTGAGACTATGTGCTTCAAAACTTGAGAAAACTCTATTTCTTGCAATAAAGCACTTTTGCAGATTATCGAGTTTAGTAAAGTTGCTGTCTAATATAAAACAACTTTTACCACTACAACGAACTGTAGTTGCCATTGTTTTAATTCGTCAACTGCGAAGACAATGTGTGAACATATCTCTTGACAATTACAGTAAGATTTAAAAAAAGAATCTATGATTCTTTATCACCGACATAATGAATAAAGAAATGAGATTGACATTTTTCGCTATAACTTAGTTTTATCACAAATTAATTTCTGCACAAAAAGTATTAAATCTATGATATATCGCGATGTTGCATTAATTATCGAGAACAAAAAAACAGTTTAGCGACTATAAACACAATGAACAAAAATAATGAACTCTCGTACTAAAATTAAATTATTCTTATAACTCTCTGAAAGTCAATCAGTGGATTATCACTGAAACCAGTGTGTTTAACATTTCGTCGATTATCGAGGTTTATCAATCACGGGAATGCTTGGAATTTCGGGTGTCGAATGCTGGGCACCGAGAAACGACGTAGCGCCATAGACACTTCGGTCGAAAACAGTCTACTTGCATTGTGCCTAAGCACAAAACTTGACGCGTCGACAGTCGAACGGGTCGATTAGCGGCCCGTGCCACTCCGCATATCGTATTATTCTTTCTTCATACGCGATAAGTGCGGGAAGAAACCGCGATCGCTCTCTGTGAACAATCAGCGATCGATATCGTCGCGTGATCGCTCAATCCTCGGGACTTGCTATCGATGCTCGGTTAACCGGCAAGACAG
>NW_011967213.1:1988362-2001324 GCF_000949405.1 Vollenhovia emeryi | reverse complement strand
GAGTTATCTCGCGTGATTCACACATGAAATCTGTAAGTCCAAAAATTAAAACGCTAGCCAACTTGAAATTACTTCTTCATTGCGACTTGTGATCATTTCAACTGCCAAAAACTGAAAGTGTTCAGTAAAGAATGCTGCTCTGTAGTTGCAAAGATTTAGTTTCCTTTTCAGTCTCAAGCCGGTATTCATAGTCCGTTCTTATATTTAAGATCATCTTAAGTATACTCCTAATGTGTTTTTAATCAATCACAGAACCGTATTAGCCTCTAAAGACAACACTTAAGATGAGTTTGAAATAAGAATCGACTATGAATACCGGCCTCACAGTCAAGATTGATCCTTGCGAAAGCTTTATTACGGATTTTCATACACAGTGAATATTCACCGATTCACAGTTATAAGTATAGCACTGAATAATTCAATGCTAGAATTATAACCGTTTTCAGTGATAATGCATTGATTGACTATTAGAGAGCACAGTTGAGAATAATTCAAGAGAAATGAAGAATGATGTCTTTATTTTATTGTACGAATGTGGACTCCTTTTCTTCCGTATCTATTAGTCTTGATTGGTCTTTCTATCTGTTATCTATTTCAATTTGAATGGCTCGACTGAAGTGAAGGATCTATTAATCCAGCGTGCCACCGGTAAAAAGTTAATTCTCCGATGCGGAAGAGAAATACCGGCGCGCGCGCACGATGCGGTTTATTATTCCGAGTCGCGGCACGCAGCTGCTATTTCGGCATCTCGACGGCGCGTACGTTCGAGAAAGTATGAAACTGGTATCAAAAGCTCGATGCGTGACGGAATTATGGATTAGGTGAGCGGCAATAAGTACCGCGCGGACGGCGTTAAAACGCGGACGTCCACGTCCGCGGTGGGATTTTTAGGTCAAGGCGACACGCTCTCGCGTCGAAACGGTATTCCCGTATGCTGGAATCGAGAATAACGAGGTGCCCTCTTCGAGTATCGATTCCGCGTCGTACTCGCGTCGTAACGCGATTTAATCGGCCCGACGAGTAATGACACTTTGCTACGGTGCGAAAATACGGAGCGCACCTCGATGGCGATTATTCTCCCCGTAACTCCCTTTTATTAAAAATTTCGAAATCTAAAATACACACGTGACGCAATATCGCGCTATTTTTATTCACGACGGTGCACCGCCGTTTCACATTTACAATATTTCACTCGACGAGAAAAAGCTAACTTTGTGAAGCGGCCGCGTATATTGTAAATGCTCTAAAAATGAAATTTGACATTACGAAATGTTCGGAGATGAAATGTATTACGGAATATCCGAAGCCGAATCTCGGTTAAATCTATTAAATAACTAAGGTGGGGTCGCTTACTCATTTTCACTGTTAAGAATAATTGTCATTATTGGCTTCCATGAAAATGGAATCGCCCTATTTTTATTCGCGACGGTGCACCGCCGTTTCATCATTTACAATATTTCACTCGACGAGAAAAAGCTAACTTCGTGAAGCTGCCGCGTATGCTGTGAATGCTCTAAAAATGAAATTTAACATTACGAAATGCCCGGAGATGAAATGTCGCGGAATATCCGAAACCGAATCTCGGGTAAATCTATTAAATAACTAAGGTGGGGGGTCGCTTACTCATTTTCACTGTTAAGGATAATTGTCGTTATTGGCTTCCATGATAACCAACGATATGTTGTCCAATTTTATTGGACTGCGAGTAAGATTAACGATTATGGGTTAACGGGGCTATCCCATCCCACATTATTTCCTCGCGGCGCAAAGCGTCCACCGCGTTGCGCAACGAGCGTGTGCTTGCGCAACGCAACGCGCACGCATCGCGCATTCGCGTGCTCGTGCACTCACGCGCGTGTGAAATGCGCGAGCACGCAGGACGCTGACAATAGCCCTCGCCAGCCGACAGCCGGCCGTAATTTTTCAGCCGATGCGGCACGGCTGCTCGTTGAAGGTGCATCGATATCTACTTCGGTATTGCGTTAGCGTTGCTGCGAAGTTTCTCGAATTTCAAATCGAATATCGACATATTTAATTACACACTGAAATGGGCATACGCCGGGAATTGGTACGGGATATCCCGCAATTATTACTGTATATTTTGAAGATTAATTAAAAATAGACAACATATATAATAGAAAATTTTTCTCAGTGCAGGAAAAAGGTGGAAAGAAATATATGAATTCACGTTTTAATAAATTACAAGTATAGGCTACCTACATCTTGCCTTAGACCCGCATTAGCCGTTTTCTATATGTTGGTTAGTTTCATTGAAAGCCCTACTTTAACTCTATTGATTAATTAAAATTTTTCATACTTAATAAATACTCCAAGTCGCGAGGCTCTTCGAGTTATGATTGAAATCGATTAAATTTGATACGATTGTAGTTAATACGTAAAATCTACTATCATTACTGTTACAAGTATATCGATCTATTGTCTCTTATTGATTTTCACATCTCGGATAACATTGCTTTTCCTACCCCTGATCTCGTCATTTCGATTTCTGACGTGCAGATATTAAGGATGGTATATCATGCTGTAACAATCAGATATTGACAGTTGGTTGCCAAGAGCAAACTTTAAACTGCTAAGACTGCGTCCGGAAACGTCACTCGAGTGCCTCAGTGTATCATTGTGTCCTTGTTTACCATACGGTGAGCAACAAAGATAAAATGATACACTAGGGCCCTCAGGTGATGTTTCCGAACGCAGCCTTACTTGTGCATGATTTAATTTTTCCTTACGCGACACGAAAATTTGAATGAAAGCGTTTACATGTTTACGTTTCGCCCGAGTCGGTTAACACACGGCCTTGATGTTTGTTTTGTGTCGTATAGCGCGCCGTGTACACAAGGTCGCTGCTCTATTGTTCGCGTAGTGAGACTCGAGCCGGCGCGCGGAGCGAACGCCTGGCCGCGCATTACCCCCCGAGACACGATCGCGCGAGGTGCTACGGAGACGATCGTTCCTCGCGAATACTTTCCGACCGGCGAAGCTTGTCCGTGCGATAATTCTCACGATTAACGCAATAAGTGTGTCGCGGCGACAGCTATTCCTCGTATATGTTTCTGACTTAATCGTTAACGGTAGATCACTACGAAGTGAAAACGGATAAGAATCATTTGTTCACTGCTTACCGTCGGATTATCTCGCGACACGCAATGGGTTTTCCGGTAGCCGGAATTTTTGATTGGAGCGCGCAGATTTACCAGAGCAATTTAATTAACGCAGAACGATAGCTCGGCCGTTTTTTAATTAATAATTAATACGAGAAGAGCGGAATACGCGCGGCAGAGTGCATTTATTTTAAAATCGCGCGTTAAATATTTCGCGATGGCTGCGAATTGGCTTACACACGGCGCCGATATCCGGTTTTTGCAACGTACAACGTGCTGTTTTGTGTGCGTCACCTTGCTATCAATATAATCGCGATAGATATCGGGGGGGAACATCGCTCCGAGTGATCCTCCAAAGTTGTGCACTCGTCGTGTTTCGATGATTAGTACGCGTCTGTGTTTCCGTGAGTGTGTGCAATATGTGCTGTGCAACAACGGAGCTGAGAGGAGGAGCAGGTCTGGGAGGCATCGGGCGACGGCGGAGCAACCATGGGGTGAGTAGTTTATTTTATTTTATTTTTCCTTCCTATTGCAAACATAATCATTCGTATTTACCTTACGCAACAATTATTCTGTTAAATGTAAATTATCTCGACTGTTGTTGTAATGCCAATTCGTCTGTATTTTGCAGATCGACGTAGTCGTGTTACAACTCCGCTGCTGCGCATCTGGTACTGGTAAGTCGAGTCTTTTATTTTGATTCGAGAGGTAATAGATTTATCAAAATAGTAGGAGAGGTACCTACATGTACAAAATTTATGTAAATGTATCGTGAAACAACTCGGAAGTATAATAGTATTCCAGATAATAGTAGCGACTCTCGTGAATCCATTACATTGAAATGGATAGACTAGGGCAGATTAATATTTAATTCTGGATTACCGTTTGTCGATTTATTGCGCGTACAAGAATACACATAAAATTTTCATAATCGCGTATATTGGAGTAATCGCTTGAAATTTACTGACAATTTATCGTAAATTAACAAGTGGTATGAAATATTTCACAAGTGAGCGAAGCTTGGTTAAAAGTTGTGACTATAGTTAAGTAATTTTTGTGACTATAGTTAAGTTGTGACTATAGTTAAGTAATTTTTGTGACTATAGTTAAGTAATTTTTGCCAAAGAGAAATTGTCTGTACATTGTAAAAATATTATTCTGTGTAATTTTTACCAAGCGTTCGACATACAAATAAAATATTAAGGAAATTAAGAAAATTATGGTGGTATAATATATTAATAATATTACTTGAGGAATTCAGTATCAAGTACAGAATAAAGAATCTTATTTTTATTTTATATTATTATTCCTTAGTTTTCTTAGCTATAAATAATAATATGTATACAAAGAAAAAGTAAAATGTAATTAAATTACTAAAATACATTTTTAAGATAAAAATCTTATTTAGGAAAATATTTATTTATTTTGAAATATAAAATACAAATAAATATATAAAATATAGTGGAAGAAAATTTTTAATTTTTAAATGTGTACTTTAGTTTCTTCTTTCCTTTCGTAAATATTTTATAATTAGATTTGATATTTGTGTTTTACTTTATCCAGAATTAAATATTACAGGGGTAAATGAGGAAGAGGATAATATTTATAAACTTTTCAATCTATACATATAACATGTATATACATATATATATATATACTGAGAAGAAATTATTGAATAAAACAATATTCCTTCTATTGTATTTATTTTATATGCGGTGGTCAAACGGGCTTGTCAAACAAATATTTATAAAATCACAAAAATATTTGTTAATTTAAAAATACGTATGTTTTGATAAACGACATATGTTTAACTTGAAAGCGTATCTGTACATTGAATTAAAGAAATACTATCAACTAAATGATGATATCTAGTCATATCATCAACTATTTTCTCTCACAGTACGTAAAAACCGACAGAGAATATTTTATTGTCATAAGTAGCATATTTAAACTAATTTATATAATAAAAGAGTGCATTAATAATAATTAATTTATCTTTGTAACGCGTTAATTTTATTCTAATCATTTACAGTCTATCCATTCAAATAATCGCGCAATGTTATTAAGCAATTGCCGTCTATGAACCGAAAGTGATTGCCACTTCGACATTGTCATAATAAAATTTCCAGCACTAATCAATCTTCCAGATGTGTTAAAGTCTTTTGATTTATCCATTTTATGACAAGTTCACTGTTCGATAAATTTAAAAAAAAAATGCGGAAGATTGACGTCAAATGCCACTTTCTGGACGTGTGCTTTTTAACCGTCGAAGATCGGAGATATAACGAGGGCGGCATAATGCCATAAAACCGGTAACGTCATTAACGGTGACCGCGATAATAACGTAAGACACGGACACTTTTCTTTCACCCAGCCGAAACGCTGTCCTCACCTTCTCTTTCCCATTTCCGATTTGCTACCGCAATTACACGCTAAAATTGTTATGAATTGGTTAGAGCATCGTGTTAATAATTTCATATCAATCTCACGTAATTTTATTTAACCCGTAAATAATCGCGTGAAATCTGCGGGTCATAAATAAGGTGCTCAAAATCACGTACAAGTTTTAAGGCATATTTATAATTATAATACATTCTATAAATACTATTTCTTATGTTCTAATTAATCTTCTTATTAGTTTTCTTTACATTATTTGTACTCTTCTAAAAATATTTTCTTAGTTTTTTTTCTGAAAAAACAGGATCGCTTTTGCAAATTGAATGTTTTTGCATATGTCGCGCTGTTTTCTCCGCTAAGCAAATGAAATAAATTGTTATTACGAGCTCGTTTCTCCTTTGATCTCTATTCTTTTTCACTAAAATGTAGCCATCAACTGATTGCCAGCGTTCGACGGTAAAAATGGCGCAACTATGATGCAATCGGTTGAAACTCTTAAAAATTCCATATGTCTTTTTTTCTGTCGATATTTCGCGATGGGTATTATTGGCCGGCCGACCTATCCCGCGATCGAATTGGCGGACGTCGGTGAAAGATTACCGAGCCCATAGTCATATACACATATGTATTCGATTTCGATATCACGATGACGTTGCTAACTGTCATATCGAATTCATCCGGACGGATACGTGGATGTCGATAATGGAGAGTACGTTTCAATTCGCTTTTCCATTACGGCACGGAACTTGAATGCGCGGCGGTCCGTACTTCGTCTGCTCGCAATCAATCGCCGCGAGATTACTCTCAGCGTCGCTTTTGCACCGTTTGTTCTCTCGATTTGTTGAATCTACTCGGTTTCGGGAATAATGAATTGACTGATCGTGCTGTCATTTGCAATTAAGTTGGTAAAACTATTAGGTACATTTAGTTATATTTAGCTGTATTTGGAGCAGACCATCGGCGGTCAATTTTATTGGAGGCAATTTTAATTACCTCGACACCTTACTATGTACTAGCATATTTTCAGTATGCATTAATATAAAAAAATTTTATTTTCCATCCAATAATAAAATAGTAATATTAAAAAGTAGAATTCCTAAAAACTCTGGTAAATCAGAACTGGAAAATTACATCATTTTAACGAAACTTAAAGAAGGCACATGTATAGGAAATTGAAGATTAATCTAACATGTGTGTGTGTGGAAGACATTTTAATCTGTATACTTTATATGTATTAGCTTATTTTAATTTTATTTTTATATAAGATTTAGTCATTAAATTAATTATTGCGTAAAAAAGCCGCGTTAAATTTAAGTAGAGCTCGTTTTATAATTTCTATAAAGTCGAACTTTATCGGGATATGTTTTCTGTTCGCCGATGTGCTGCATGTTAAAAGATGTTAATCTGTGTCCACACATACATTTTTATGGAATATTATCGCTGCAACGCGAAGCTTCGATTTTTCGCGCTGTACCGAGTCTAGTCGAACAAGGACATTCGATCTTACCCTAAGTCTACTCGATCTTTAAATATATATTATCATACAGTATCTTGAAAAGCGTAAGAAGATATATTTGATTTTTGGTACTCGATTTCTGACAATGTAAAATAATTTTTAAATACAGAATATTCAAACTATCGTCAATTAAAATACAATACGCACTGCGCGTTTGTCTTATTCGTAATCCACTTTAACTCAGTTTGCAGCAGTTATAATTGCATGACCCGTGAACTACTTTTGCAATTCTATTTATCGGAGTTACACTGCTGGTTATTCTTGCGTCTACTGTAACTATACTCGCCCCGATATCGAAATCACGTATTTTTGTCTTCGAAATTCTTGGAAAGTGATGTTTTTCAGTTTATCGAACTAGGTTACTTCCATTATCATTCCAATTTTGCTCGGATATAAACTCATTTTCGATCTCGAATTTTTTGACTTTAGCATCGCCGCCCCTTTAGCATAAATTTTACGTTAAACCAAGAAAACTTTGCATGAATTTTAAGAGACTCTGCTTCTAGATAAAGTTTTATCAGAAGAATTTCCTATTTATCGTTTATATAAGTTATTCTGTTTAATTTTAATTTTATTGATTACAAAATTTCAATCATTTTTTTAGCATTGCGTATTTTCAGTAAAGGTACAGATCAAGTTTCCGTTAAGATAAAGTTCAATTAAAAACAGAATAAGACAGAAAAACGGCAGCCTAGAAATCTCTTAACTGTTTGATTTTTAAAAGTTTTTTTTAAGACTTTAACGTGCAGTAAAATATTTAACCTTTCACAAAATATTGGCAAGTTGTGTCTTCTCGTCACGAGATGCATCCGCGAGGGCGAGCACGGTAGTTGCACGATAGTTCTGAGACACTGTCGACATGGTGTAACTTGTCGCGTCATAGCATATCATTATATCGGTCAAGGAAACGTTTCGCAAAAGTTCCGAATACTCGGGACATCGAGTTTATTAGCGTAATAAAAAGGCAGGCCGAATTTGGCCGTCTGGTCGTAAGCCGTTTGAAGCGACGTCGTCGTCGTTCGGCACGACGCCAGCCTTGACTCCGCAGGACCAGCTAACCGGGATGGCAGTGCGTGTCCTGGCCGTCGAAGTGGGTCATCGGGTCGACAATCTCGACCCGCTATCATACTTATTTCACGAGCGTGTTTCGCGCACGTGTGTTACGGGATTATTGTTATTACCTCGCGCCTGCGAGCGCACGGTTCCCGCGCAATAAAAGGCTCTCGAGCCTTTCGAAATCGGTCGTCCAACTTACGCACACAAGGTGTTCTATGTATCCTCTTCAGGCCTCTTTAGTCCTCTATTACAGTGTCGCGAGATAAGCTTCTTATAGTTATAAATGTTTTTATTCTTCATTCTATTCAAAGCCTCTAATTTTAACATATGTACGAGCTTCGTGTGTTAGAGATAGAATGATACTTTTCAAGCCGCGCGTTGAACATTTTCTAGCAATCGAGATTGGACATTATTAAGCGTTACTATCGGACATCTTGTGTGTAACAGATAATTTTGTTGTACGGATATAACGGCGTTTTATTGAGTCGTATAAAATTCGTTCATCCTTTGGGCGTAGCTAACGAAGTGCGTTACGATTTTATTATCTACTTTCGAAAATATACCGTCGGAAACACGCCTTTAACGAAGACCACGACGTCTCTCTTTTCGTCGTGTCGCAATTTGCTCCGATAAAGCCGTCGTCAACGATTTATTTCTATCTGCATTCCCGTCCGCGTCTATTAATCACTTTATTTTACGACGTCATTAACGTCTAGAATTGTAAAATATGTATTTTTTTAAGATATTCGTATTTACTTTGATCAAAATAATCAAGCAAACAGTTTGTCTCCCCATGTATGAAGGAATTTTAATAGTCTGTAAATTTTAATAATCTATAAATTGGCACGTACATTTTGTTTTAATGCACGTCATAATATATATTTAAAAATCTATTATTGCACATTTTTATTGAAAAGAATGCAAGAGATTTAATACTAACACGGTCGTCTGCAATTCGTGAAACGTCAACGGTAAAATATATGTTTACGAACTTGCAGTCTTTCACGAGGAAAAATAAGCGCATGATTTCTTTAACAGTGCAAAGCATATAAATCCTGTGATACATACCACACTCGAAATAGATTGTTTACTAGACGCGTACAAAATGAAAAATGAAGATTATCGTTATATCTACGTATAGCGATATTTTAATAATGTAAAAATAATAATATTATCAATATTTATTATATTTTATTTATGGCATGTTTTGTACCGTGATAGTTCCTTCCTGTTGAAGCTCTCATCGAAACTGCGATATTTCGGTGAATAATTAATGACGCCGGCCATTCGCGCGGTCGTAACAATCGCACTTAGCGTAATTACACGTCCTATACCGTCATTACTTGGTTTTCGTCAGTTTCGAAGCTGACCTCGAGAACACCGCGGGGTTCGTCGACTTTCGAGAGGGATAAATGCGCCGCAACCGTACATTCGTCATTGTGGGCGGCAATGCCGCTTGCGTCATAAACCTCTCTGGGTATCGCGAGAGATGCGAGCGCGCGGCCAGAACCACTTCGCGGAACCACATTTAGCACCTTCCTATGTAATGGGTTCGTTCTTAGCGGTTCTTAAGTGCAGCGGTTAATCTCGCGCGGCTACGCTCTTCAGTTATATATCGGCGCCGGCTTCTAATCCGTCCTTGTTATCGCGCTACAATTAACCAAAAAAATGTAATTGCGCCATGAATTTGCAGCCGCGGATAGTGGTGAAACACGAAACTTTTTCTCATAACTTCTATCATGTGCTGCTGGAGCACGTGATAACAACGACACGCATAGTAACGATTCGGTGGCTCAGTGCGGAATAATTTATGTCGCGATTCGATTGCTTAAAGAAAATTCGCAGAGAGTTGAGAAACGAGAAATCTAGGACACGCGACGCGCACATATCTTCATGCCTTGGTAATGATAAGGGTGGAAGACAATGGATATCACAAAGAAGTCTTTTATATACATGAGCCGATAATAATTCTTTTACTCTTGAAATAAACTTTGAACATTGGTTACAGATACGATGTATCTTCAACTTCAAAATTGAAGATATAATTAATATATGTTAACATTACAATGAATATAAATATATGTGTGTAATCTCATCAAATTACGATTGATATATTGTTCGAAAAATGTTGAGATATTAGATTTGTTAAATCTTTCTATCATAATACTTGAAAGGTATATTGCTATTCTCTTATCTTTTTATCAACTTGTTAGTATGACTTGAGCTTTCCTCGCGCGCGTCGAGGGGGGGGGAGCAAAATTGTCCAAAGTATCGGAAATATTGGCTTTGCCTGGAGCAATTATTACTGTGTTTTGAGAATCTTCCCACAGTGTAGATACGATCAATAGATAGGTACGTCTGAGGATGGTAGAAGAAAGACGAGGGAAAGAGAGAGAGAGAAATATCATGTGTTAGAGGCATCCATCGATCATTCCTAATTCTCGATAGTTAGGCTACTTGCTACAGGGTACTTGATTATACATGGGAACACGTGAGTACGAATTTAGTGGGATTACGGCTAAGTACCTGTGAAAGTTTCCCCTAGCGTGAATCTTTAACGTGAGAATCATTTTGAGGAATGCAGCTTTCGAAAAAGTATCGCGAGCGTCAAAATTGTTACATAACGTGCTGCAAAGACAAGAACATTATGTAATATCTGTAACTATCGCTGATCCACAAGGAAAAAAAACAGCAAGTCATGTTAAATATTATAATCTTTTTATTGAACATTTTATTAAAATTCGATATTTTTATTAACTCTTACGAATTTCCGAAAGTTGGATCCAAAAGACCATATATTTTCTCATAGCGTTCAATCAATTAAAATATTCCGCGAGACTTTATTACAATATTTCGTAAAAGTCATTAATAACTAAACACACTTCTTTGGAAAAGAGATTTGTTTATCTTTATGTAAATCACGTGGCTGTAGTCAAATACTTACAACGAAGACAAGTATATTTGCATGACAATCGACTCGGAGAAAGGTGTACATTTGCTCTTACATTTTGTATCTCGGTGATATCTTTTACGTAGCATGCAACTATTTTCTTTTCACGTGTTTTCGCATATTCGATCTCGCAGATAACGCGAGCGGGGTTTATCTTATCGCTTCAAAGGAGCAGTGGTTTATTTCCCCGCAGGTTTGATCGAAGCAATGCGTTTTTCCGCAATGTACAATTTAAGTTGCAACGCTATTTATTTCATCGATCGCGTTACGTTTACTCTTCGTGGGCTTTGTATTTTTCTATGCATCGCTCTCGGCCCGGATGGAACGCAAGTCCGACACATACCTTTCTCCCTCACCCGCTTTAAATACCCGCGAGCTTGCACTGTTTTTTTTTCCTCGAAACCGCCGAATATTTTTATTTCGTGTTCTCTCCGTTCTTTGGCTGCTTGCTTCATCAGCTTTATTATTGCACACACTTCTATTTCTTTTTCTCTTAATTTGAAGCGTTGAAAACTACATGTCTGATTGGGATTGAAAAAAAAAGTAAAAAATTTAAAGAAAGACAAAGAGAAAATTTTTATAATTTAAAGAATCATGTTTCGCTACTATACAAGTCTAGCAGTTGCCATTATTACGAGGCCATTAATAATGATCTTTAGAATGCTTTGTGCATTCTGGAGCATATTCCGTTTTAATAGAAAGAAATTGTTATTACAGACATTAAGAAATGTCTGTTAGATTGTCAAGCGCATGTTTAGGCAAAAAATTTACACGGTAATCATAAAAATGACACAGCATTAAAGTCACTGAAGTATTTGCGGACTCGCTCATAGGGTTTTTTTTTGTTTATCCGTTCTATTATCCGTAGAGACTAAAAGTAGCTAAAACGAGTTCTAGATGCGCGCGTCTAGTTTGCTTAGGCGTGAGACAGACCCTGAACGACGCGCGACCGTGTTATACCGAACCGGACAAGCATGGCTTGCCATTGAGAGCGTGGATATTGTTTCGCCGCCGTCGTGACGCCTGACGTGTGTCGGAGACGCCTCGTTTCCACGTCGTGCAAGGATATCGCGTGGGTGCCTGCCTGCCTCCGGGAGTTAGGTTACCGATTAGCTGCTCCAATTTTGCCGGACTAACTGCGATCAAATGCGGCTGACGTGGCGCATGTCTCGTAATTATTATCTACTATCGTAATATTAACTATCTCGCCGACGAGGCAAGTAGAAGTACTTTTGCTCTGTAGTGTGATCTACAGGATTTGATTAGCTGTAAACGATACACGAATTGTCGGGAAAAAATTATTTTTACACCGCAATTTTTAATGCCAGCAGATTACTGGAAAAAAGGTGTTAAATATGATCAGTTTTCAGACCTCATTTCGCAGAATCGCGATATTTGTAACATTAAACGAGAGATCTGGAGAAATATGTTAACGGCCGCAACTACTTTCCATTTCACGATGGCTATTTATAAGTTTATTAGTCACAAAGTTGCAAGTGCAACGAGTTACTCTACCGCTAAGCGCTGTTAACTCAATTCTCCTCGCCGGTCTACGTTACAATTCACTCCTGAGTCCCACAAAGAAGATGCTATTAGAGGATCAATAAAATGAAATTAAATAATACTTGATTTTACAAACGCCCTTATCGTAGATACTCGTAATCTTTCAAGCCTCCTTTTACACTGAAAAAAACGATTAGTAACACCAAGTAGAATCGAGTTAACTGAAACTAAATTTCGGGGTTGCATATGGCCAACTAAGTTACTCCTTTATTTGAACTAAATTTTTTTATTCCTTCAACTTGTTTTTTGTATGAAAGCAACTGAAAGTAAAGTTTAATCAGCTAGTTATGAAGGTGACTCACTGCATTGTTATGGTGTTAAAGGAACGTACTTATTTAGTCAAACATAGTAGCATTTATTA
>NW_011967213.1:1959172-1986436 GCF_000949405.1 Vollenhovia emeryi | reverse complement strand
TACGCCATTTCGTGCGCACGTGTCTCTTAATAATTAAATGAAAACCACTTTATTACAATGAAATTAGAAATATAAAAAGAAGTACTACAAATATTTTGTACTTGTTCCGTTATAAAAAAATTAAAAAGAAGATTTTGAAATATATAGTGTAGTATGATTTATATCGAAAAACTGTTACTTATTCGGAACTCTAATTTTTTTTCAAACCGTCAACTTTTACTGTTCGCAATTAATTTCGCAAAATGAACCGGTATAAAATGCTTTTGCGAAATTGCCTTATCCTAGTATTGTTTTACGATGCTGTAAACGGCGGAATTGAAAGATTTTACGACTTTATTTTATACGTAATCGTAGTACTCTGCAGTTACTTTACTTTTCCATTTACGCACCGTATCTAATGGTGCTGCACCTACATATTCCACGTAGAATGATTCAAATAATAGTGTCAAGAGTGCTGTGAGTGAGATTTTCAATTCCCTCGAAGGCTTTTCACTCGACGCGTCGCGCGGCTGGAAGAAACTGGCGTCTCGTATTGTCTCGGGCACTGCGCGGTCGGAAGATAACGAGAACAATCGACATTTATTTGTGTCATCGGTCATAGTCGCCTCCTCTATATTACATACAGTACTCGTATGTCGGAGCACGTACGAGAGCTGACCACTATCTTTTTGTCGTTTATACACACAAGCGCGCATATAAGCTCAAGTGTCATCGAAGTCCTACATGCGTATTAAATATATATAAATAAAAAAATGAATTTGTGCCGTTTTCTTAATAGTTTTTGTTCAAATGATTATAAATGATTATTTTCGTCTTGTTGTTGAAGTGATTTTTACTTCAGTTTATTAATTTTCAACAAAAAGAATATGCTGAAATCTATAACTGGAAATGTTACTTCAAGTTGTTGACTAATGTTTCTTATTCTTGGCAGTACTTGAGTTTATATTTTTATGCCTAAACCTGAAATCACGTAAACTTAAAATGAGGTCTTTTGAAAGGACTTGAGTTCGCGTATATACACGGAAAAAACAATGTAGCTGCTGTAGCTAAAACTTAGCAAAATAGGGACAGCTAATATTTTAGTTGTGATAGCTCAATATTTTGCTACTGTGTCTATTGTATTAGGTGCGACAGCAAACGGTTTGTTGTCGTAGCAAAATATTGAGCTATCACAACTAAAAATATTAGCTGTCTCTATTTTGCTAAGTTTTAGCTACAGCAGCTACATTGTTCTTTCCGTGTACATACAATCCATTACTACCCGCAGGTCTTTAATTTGTCGTGTTTAGACTGTCTTCTGGCAAATTCAAATTCTATAAGAGTAAGACTTATTAAATATACGAACCGTCTGCTTTGCGCTTTAAAATTAACAATAAGTTTAATTTTTCTAAAATCATTAATTTGCCCCCCCTAGCCGTGCCGTCTCCGATTGGTTATAATTCAATGACTATTGACCCCATCATTCTCTTGTTATCCTTAATAGTTAAGAGGAACGGCGATGGTTCCGGGACACCCCGCTTACGTGTATGTGTACCGCCCGTACTCTCATGCGAAGTACAGTTAGTCAACACACGCGTGCAACTTTATATCGATGGCGTCACCGTCGATTGGGGCCAAGCGAACTGAACTCATTGTCAGCCACGTCGTTGGTGCGCCCCTTTGCCACGCGGCTGCGAATTAATAATTGTTATTTTTTTGCCCTCGACCGTCGTCAACAGCACGCTGGTAGGAAGCGTCCCATCGAACATGGTCCCATCGAGATGACGCGTATAGCCCGTAACTCGTTTTAACGGCGATATTAAATTTAGCTATCAGACACTTATTTCTGTGATCCGAGAACGTATCATTTGGAGCAGCAACAAATGTATCGTAGGGGCGACTCAGGCATTCCGAGCATTAGCATTTAGTTAGTGCCTTTGATGAAAATTGTCGTTTATTACTCGAGATGTCGCGGAATTGCTGTATTTTCGGTTAGCGGCTTCATTAAAGTGCAACTTTTAAACGCTGCTCGTACACATTTACTTTAATGCACTTCAGCAAGAGTAGCAATTTAGGCTGCGGTGGAGAAACGATCCGCGCGTTGTCCGGGGGAAAAGTTAAGCGAGCGCGAGAGTTGATCCGAGAGGGCCCACCGTCGCATGTGGCACAAATTTTGTCTTGATAGTATACTCATTCCGGCACTCCGGCTTCCGGTTAACGATTCGACCGCGCGGTTGGTACTGTGCCAGGAAAAACGAGATAAACGTCCCGGTAATCTCGAAATCTTCCACCGACCTTGTTGCCCGGTCTACAATATCCGCCGCGTGGAAGATTAAGAGTATTCGAAAACAATGATATCGTATTATCGGTGTAAGTGCATCGTTGTCAGTGTTCGGCAACAAAGTAGAAGGGAATACATTCGGTACGTCTCTCTTTCGGAATTTATCGGTTTCTCCATCGGAGTGCAAAAATATGTAAATGTTTGGGAAAGAAAAGATAACGCGATTTTTTTACTAACGAAACAAAGAGAGATTTCACAAGACTGATACTTCAGCATTACGATAAAAAAAAACAGAGATAGCATCTGATCATCCTGTTTGTATCTACAATATCTGTACGTGATTACTTGGAAATCGCTAAATCTTTCTTTTTTCTGTTCCGACTAATAATAAAGTGCTCGATAAATTTAATAGTCTCAGTATTTCACGTAAATTAATTGACGAAAAAGTGTGGGTTGCATTTAATAAGACAAGACTGTATTCACGTTGAATAAAATTAAAATTAAAATTAAACTGAAATAAAAATTGAATTAAATCAACGATAATACATTTCTTGATTCGTCACACTTGTCGCGCTTTTCGTAGAGAGAGCCGATTTGTGTTAGTATGACACTGGCCACACTTCCGTTCTTATGAATTAATGAGTCTTAAATATATACAAATCATGTGCGTCCATGTGAAATCACGGACGCTTAGCGCTCGTACGCGTACACGCACGTGCGTGTGCGCGGCGCACCTGTGAACACACACGATTGCACACTTACGTCCATTTTCTACACGTACAGGCGAAGTCGTGCGTAGGCATAGAAGTCGTCCCCCGATCCTACCACACACTCCACTCGTACTCACTAGCGTTAACCTCTCAGTCAGTCAGTTAGTCAGTCAGTCAGCTCGAGTACGCGCAACCGGTTCGTAACTTGGCTCGTGATACGCACGCACGAATCGCGCCGATTAATATCGGGCCTCGCGGCCGGTGTAATCTGAGCTTAGGCTTCCGCGCGACATGAGATAGGCGAAAGTAATCTCTATGTACTACGCGATTGAATTGCGAATAGCCGGTGTAAAGTGCACTTTCCCGTCTCCGTGGTCATGGGAATTGACTCGAACCAAAATTTATATTGCTTCATAGAAGAGTCGTGACTGCAAATATACTAAGTTTCTCGGCGCGGTCTTGGATGAGTGATTTATGAACTTGGCGACGTAGATTCGTGAAAGTTCCAAGTCCCTCCGGAGGGCAGGATCTTCGAGCAGTTCTCTCTAGCCTTCGAGATAATAGTATCCCAGTAGAATAAGCGATACGGACTAAAGTAGCTCCAACTTGAGCGCAACAGTGTCGCGGTCCGAAAAACAGTGCGAAAGTTGTGCTAATTCCAAGTGTTGAGAATCTGAGTATGCTTTACTCGGTGACGAAAATCCGAGAATTATTCAAAGAGCCAAGTGAGAAAGAAATCCTATCAATGCCTTCGATATTTTGTCGATTATCTTGATATCGTTCTTCCGAGTACGCGTATTAAACTTTTCCACGCTGGAGCGAGTGATATGATAATTTTTTATATACGGCAATGAGACCCATTTGAATTAAACAGCACATTCGATATCATTATTTGACGCAATATTTGACATTGCGCATGTCACAACAGATCTTAAGTCAGATTCAAACGAAGCGAGCATGAATAAACAGCCTTGCGATAAATGCAAACTGTGGCTGCCGCGATGGCACTCGTTGAAGCAAGTTTATTCATATTTATTCACGTTCGTTCGCTCGGATTAGCTTTGTACACAGCGTTAATAACGAAAGGTTGCGTAATACTCTAGAATAATTAGAATTTTGATAATTACCGAACGTTTTTTGTTACGAATGTAAGAAATTGTTTTCATCGCGCTATTAATATTGCAGAATATTGAATTACTATAGTATTTTTTGAAAATTAGAGTAAATTTTGTAATTATATTCTTAAACGCTTGATTCACCTGAACTTAATAGTTACATGGAAGTTTCTGTGTAATTTATTGAGTCATTCTTGGAATATCCGAATTTATGTCATTGCATAATTATATCCGATATTATTGAAGGATGCGGCATTTGATTAAAAAGAATTTTATTTTTACTACATCAATTATATTTTGTTGCAAGTCTCGAAAATATTTGATTAATGTTCAGAGATATTTTGAAGAACTTTATTATTACCGTAAAAATATGTAATCTCGCGAGTAACAGAATTACTATACGCATTAGATATCTGAGGAATTATATATATTACATTTCATATGTTTTTTAGATACATTGCATTAGTATTGGAAGAGTACGATATATTGAAGGTATTAGAGAATACTCGGCTATCGTTGTGTAAGCAATTTTTATTGGTACACGTTGGAAAATTATCATGTACTTGACATTGTGCTACATTAGTCATTTAAACTAATATTGAAAATGAGTAATATATTTGGTAGATCATAGCTTTTTAATATCGCTATTTCCTGTCTGTGTGTCATATCGCATTGATGTTGCGTTTGACACCGGAAGTGGTATGCGAAAGACAAAAATTGAAACGAACTACTTTGCATTAGAGACATTGCGCAACACTCGCTGTTCGTTAATCACACATGATACTTTTCGTAACGTTAAAATTCATACGGTGCAAAAAAAAGACGAGATACCGATGGCAACAATATTGCGCAATGTTGAGTGACATAACAGAAATTAAGATGGAATCTACTGTACATTTTTTCGCTATTGATCTCGCAACGATGCCTTGACATCTGAAATACTGTGACATTTAAATGTCTGCTATCTAGAATGATTTGGAAATTAGGTGAAATCTGATGTAAGATTATAGTCTAGTTGAATCCCCGCATATAAAGTAGAAACTTATTTTGTGAGTTTAAACTGAAAATTTACTGCTAAATATTAGTGCTGTACAAAGATTTTTCTAGCAGCTTGTAAGGATATTTTTATGTGTTTATATTAATTAAATAATTTAAATCTGAATAAGGTAGTCTAGATTATATGAGATAAGTAATTAGACGTAAAATTATTCGCGAATTATTCGCGAAAGTTGAAAGTGAAGTAGGATAAAGAGATTCGTGTAATTATCATATCTAGTTTAAATTTTTACATTTGTGTTAAATAACAAGTTATGTTAATTTATATCTAAAAACCTGACATCAGGAGATTTCACATTCCTTCACAAAGAAAATTTATTTTATACTAACAAAAATACAAATTTAAAAATAAAAACGTATTTTAGGTAAAACAAGGAAACTTTGGGTAAGAAGTGAAAGGATTAAAAAGTCAGGATGTTTATTAAAAAATAACAAAAATGATCGTATTATTGATGGTAGCTAGTGATCGCGTGAGCTGCTTTGCAATCAGTTTAACGTTTCCTAGTATTATGCCGTAGGAAATACAAGCGTATGGCGTCCGATAACGTCAGATAGAAAATAATTTTTTTCCGAGATAAAACATTGACGTCACTTTTTGTACTTGCCTTATTATGGATAAGCAGCAAAACGCTAATCGTTTCCGTTATCGCCGTAACGACGGTGTGCATTTATCACAAAACGCACCGCGTATCCGCATGCACATATCACTGTTCGTTTCGTTCTCATATGTTTTTCTTTGCTAGTAAAAGTGGTAAAAAAAGTAATTGAACATTTGAATATATGAATATCTAAAATCTCGAAACTATCTGCATATAAAAAGATTAACCTAACGTAATGTTCTTTTCAAACGACACTTAAAGCTGCATTGCATTTGTAGTATTTTATAGTAAATTAGTTATATAATTTAGTGCTCAATGATAATATAGAAATGCACTTTTGACTCTGAAATTCGGACGAATCTTATTTCTATAGCAAAATCGAAACTGCGAAAGAATTTATTTAGTCGCAAAAAATGCACCTTCGATATATGATTTTCAAGTGTTCCGAAGTTACGAATCGGACTATGTTCGGTAAGATTTTCAAATGTTTTGGACTGCTTTTTCGCTTTCACTTAACGTCGGAAGTCGACTTGACTTTCGCATTCAAGGCCTTTGATTTTTTACAAATGCAAACCAGTCTGACACTACAGCGAGTTTGCGATACGTATCCAGTGGCAAATAATTTCTTATGTACTTCACAATTTTATTGCAAACCTGAATCTTATGACGCATCGCTATATATTTTTTTATTAGAATATTGAATAATTTTTTTTTATTTATAAAAACGGGCCAAGTTAGCATTAAATTTGTACAAATACGAATTTTTCCACTGGATCAAATTGTTACTCCATTTTATAATGTGATATCATCTCACTTCGATAATCGATTTCAATTTATTGCTGGCTATGTTTATAACTTCGCGATAAATGATTTCCGGTTGCGCTAAATATATCTGTCTGAGTCACGGTTTTGCTCGTTTAATATTGAAGTAGCTGTTGGCGATAAAATATTATAATAGAGAGTGAGAATTATTAAATAATAAGATAAAAATGTATTTTTGCGTATACGCACGCGTGAAAAATTCATGTTTCCAGAAAATATGTATTAATTTATATTGTCACTATATCGTCATCGTCGACAAGTGACGTTTACTATGCGTATTCCTCTAGCTTGATAAACGGTGCTCGTCGGTGCATGCTGCGATTACACGTTGCCAAATTCGTCAATGTATGAAAGTGCTTGAGAAACATAAATTTCAAACACTTTCTGTCGGTCAAAAGAAGATCAATTGAATTATTATTCTTTATTGAAATATTTTCTTTGAATAATATCTTCGATTTGTTATAATTTATTTTACTAAATATTACACACTGGAACGATTCAGCATCATATACTCATTGGTTTATCAAAAATCGACGTTGACATCATTCAATAGCGTGTAAGATTCGATGTAATTCAAGAGCGATTGTTATTATGAATTTATATACACGTTCAATGTTTAATTTGTCAAAAATCCTTTACATTTTCTTTAGACCGATAAAATTTGTCGCAAGAAAGAAGCAATTTCATATTTCTCGCTCGAAAACCTTACGAAACGCTGTGTGCACGAGGTTTCTAGAATTACGGGTTTATCTGACAGGTGGTCGCTCAGTTTAAACAGTTTGAAATATGGTCTTGCACGGTAGTGTAAGAGCACAATAATCACCGCGGACTCGTCGGACGAGAAAATTACGTGGGTGTACGCGTAATTTCGTGTTTTCTCAGCTGGTTAAAGAGGGACGGACCGCGTGTACGAACGTCACTATAAAATGACAGTACACAAAATGCACTTTCCGTGACATAATACGCGATCATTAGGATCGTGTCACGATACAGCACGATTTAATGATGAGTCAACGATTACAATTAATTGCTTATCGTGCCGATTGCGTTTCGACTGCTCGCTCCAGCTCGTTCATTATTGGTCTCCGAGTCTCTTTAAAACATGGCGTATACTTTAGAGTTTCACTTTGAGAATTACCTTTAATGATAAAAATTATGAAACTCGGAATGAACAGTGAGAGTTCGCCGCGAAAACAGCCCTGAATTACAGTGGTAAGCAGAATAGACTTGAAAGTTTAAGATCTTACAATTAGAAAAGGATCGCATACCAAAGTACAGTATTCAGAAAACAAAATAATGAAAAGTGAAAAGCAATATTATACAATTTATAAATGAAGTAATACACGTTTTCTTGTTTTGTTCGAACGCGCCGCAATTGTGACATTTGTGTTTCTGACAATTATTCTCGATAGTAAACTCTAAGGTAAATGGGACTAAGAGACTAGGCCCGATTTTTCATTTTCCGGTTAAATGTTAATTAGAGATTAGTCGACTACCCGTCTCTTCTTAGATAATAATATAGAAAAAGATGGAGACTAACTTCTGGTTAACCAGAAAATAAAAAACCGAGCCTAATTCTAAAAGTATAATACCGAGTCCTGATTTATATCTCTACTTATATTTCCGATCAATGCGGAATTTAAAGTAGTTTTCAGTACGCGAAGCACTTGCGATTGCATAATTCTTCAAATGCCTCAACCTCTTATTACTTATTACTAACCATTGCTCATTACTAACTAATTCTTGAGAAAATATCTCAATTTCTTATTACATTCTAAAGTACTCGAAGAACGATAGCATAACATAGATGTCAGTATAATAGATATAACGACGATAATCATCACATTATGTCGTTTGTACGGCTAATAATCGAGTGATAAATTGTGATTGAGTGATTCACCGGTCAGTATCGACACTCGATATCGTGAATGTCTTGTAAGAATTATGGGCGCACCTTGTTCACGCGAACATAAGACGATCGCATGATCTCGCGCGTGATTTGGAGCCGAGATCTCGGAAATTGCTAAACGATCGGTGTGACATTTCGCCGCGTGAATCCACGCGCGGGTTCAACGACACTCGTGCACGACAAAATACATGTCTTGCGACGTGCAAGCGCGCGGGTGCCGAGGCGGGACGATCGAGGAAGAGATCGGAGAAAGGGGCGATTATCATTGTTTACCGATGTACAACTTCGAGCTCTTCAAGACTGTGTGGACGAAGATAGGGCGGATGTGTGGCTACATCATTTGCGCCAAATCCTACCTCTCAGGTCAGTAAATAGCTGCCGAAAAAATATTTGGGTTTTGGTCGTGGATATGTTGCCCACGAAAGGAAATAGTGCCGTGTATAATAAAAGCCTTGATGCCATTAGTTTGAATTTTCTAGTGAAGTAATTAATTTCTTGTCGTAAATTCTTAGTTTTCTAATATACTAATTTTTTAATTGTTCGATGCGGAATCATAACTTAATATCGAGAAACAGTTCTTAAAGATATTTTGTAAAACATTTTATTTTACACTTTCTTTCGCTGCGTTACATATCAATTTTCTATCGACGTACTATAAATACGGGTTTAAATAATTTTAAACAAATTATAATTTGTGTTTGTCGTCGTCTGTAATTTTCTAGCAAACTATTATTCTTTAAGGCAGTAAAAAATCATATGATTGCACTTTTTTTCTATATAAACGGAGATAAAGTGTAAGTTCATGTTATCGATAAACATATAATTATCTCTCACGTGTCTGTATATCTTGTGCTTTGTATCGCAAATGCGCTTTAATTCTGAGTTCTATTTATCTAATCTGAAGATCATCACGTTTGCAGTATTATCGCCTACTCGCTCAGGTGTTATCTCTAGATTTTATCGAGCTTTCACAGCTTTGTTTTAACGAATATCGAATCGACGAATCATTTCTTTTTAAGGCCTCGTTAAAAATTGAAATTACTGCAAAATAGAAGTAGTCATTCAAACCAAACTACGGTATGTAAGCTGCCGCATACTTATCAGTAAGCAAATGCTATTTTTCTCGGAGAAAGTTAAAAAAATTAAGAAAATTACATGACCATATATTTAAGGCTAAATGCATAGCTCGTGTACAAGCTTTTCATTTTGTGAAAACTTTAAAGCAGAAAGTGATGTGCATTCTCTCTCTTTCTGTAAAGTATAGTTGTTGACAAGTAGTCATTGCATGAACAAAGCGACCGGCAAAGCGCGTTCGTCGGTCCTGTTTCCTCGACGCGAGCAAAGAAAAAGGAGACGGCCTGTTTGTAGAAAGTAAGTGGAAAAACGAGTGAAAGCGACCGAGGGTATCTTCAAGAACGGGAAAACTTGCGTAGTATCTCTTTCGAAGCCGTTCGCGGGAGCGAGATAGAGAAAAGGCGTGGCAAATCACAATAACGTTCGCCTATTATTAGAAATATTTAGGAAGAAAGCTATTGACCTTAAACAGGATCTATTGAATATTGACCACCCTAGCTCGAAGATTGAAGAGGGAGACGTGTCCAATAAAGTATGATAATGTAACACAAAATTATGCCAAGTCCTGCGGCGTGAATACCGATTCATGTTTTTGGCAATTATAACATGATAATTCTTTCCAAAGACGTTGGAGCTACTTCGCAACAACCGAAATTGAGCCTTCGCTCTCTCGGGGGTGCAAAGGGACGTTGTCTGCCGTTTATTTTCTGCGGAACGCGAACCGCCGATTATCGCGAAAACAATTTAGCATGACAGGAGAAACTGACGATCGTTCGGCGTTTAGGATAATAGTACCTTCGAGAGGAGTACCTGGCTATATTTACGGGCGCAACACTTTTCGAAAGAGCCCTCGCACGATCGATATTATTCGTCGGACCATTATTCTCAGTCTGCGGTTTCTTTTACTATCGGCTATGGTCCGTCGATATGGCTCGTATATATAGTTAGTTGGCAATAAATCAGTTTACTCCCAAATTGAGTTGCAAGCTAGGTCTGTATTTCATTATCTAGATCTAGAATTAGTTCTAAATTTAACTCGATCTTGCAGAATCTCACTGGAATGCAAGATCTTCTCGATTTTTAAGATTTTTGCGAATTAAGTGCGCTGGTAGCGGATTCTTTTCCATTTTATCTAATTGCAAGTGAGAAAATATTATTGATATTATTAAAAATGTTTCTTTCATCGTAATTTCAGGATTATTGTCTTAATGCACCTATTTCCTCTTACGAGCAGTTAGAAAAGCAGATACAATGCGGAGCAATTTTTTCCCCCCGCTCATTTTCCAACTATCGGAGATGAAGTCTAATGCGTGTTTACCTGTTTTCACCTTAAAACCTGTGTATCCGTTTTAATTCCGCTCCGCGGAACAGCCGCGCGATTATAGCATCGATAGCGCGCGAATGCGTTGCGTAAGCTCGCGGGCGTTTTGCAATTGTAATTCACGGGCTTGCACTTCAGGCACGTAGATTGGATATTTGTTCGCCGATAACGGTATAAGGCGATTCTAAATCGCTAGACCGAGCGGAATTGCCGATTCGTGCGAAAGCGCTGCCGGAAAAAATGAGTGTTAACAAAGCTGATGGCCGCTACGCGGATGCACTTTCACTCTTCGCCGATAATGAGCTTCCCGCGCAGATCCGCCCGTTTGATCAGAAAGCACGCATCTCCCGTGTGCACCGCATCTTGCACCGCGGTACGCTGTATTGTTCGAATCGGACTCCCTGTAGGAGTGGATTATTAATATCGGATATCGACAGAATCGCCGGAAGTTATTTCATAAATTCTTGATTTATAGAATCGATTTGTCGTTTATTAAAACTTTATGGGAGGCTATAATTCATCGCTAAATGTTAATTTTTAACGTTAGATGTTAAAGGATTGTATAAATTATTTAATCTCTCTCGTCTCTCTTTTCTGTTAAGATAAAATTCAATTCAAAACTAGGATGAATTTATAACAAACATTATACAAATCGATGATAAGTATCGAGGTCTAGGGCGCGATTGTGCGCGCGATTAATTAAATGCAGTACAAATAATTATAACGGGTAATCCAAAATCAATAAATTTACATATATGGAACGTAATCTATCAAAATTCTTAGATTTTTGTGTCTGAATAACTTCGTAACTGTCATTGCTTTGTTTAACTTATTCTCTAATAAGATGTGCAAAGAAAGAAATAATTAATTAAAACTGATAAGGGTCTCTGCATATTAGCGTCTCTAATGTAGCAATTGCAAAAATTTTTTTTACATGCGTATATATAAAATATTCTCGTTGATTTGTAAGAAATTACAATGAGAAGTTTAGATAAGAGTGAAAGTGGAGACGTAACCGCAAGTTATGGATATTTCTAACGCAGAAACTACCGCGTACAACCATTTTTACTGATTATAAGTGAAAAAAATGTCCCATTGTCAAGCCGCGAGCGCACACCGTGGTCGTTGACTTTCGTTCTGCAGCGCGTACTTCCGCTAAATATTGTTCTTTAGCGGAAGTCGACCTATCTCTGGCGGTAATGAATATCCTTTTGAAAATCGTTTCCATCCTCAACAAATAAAATGGCAATGGGAAACAAAAAGAAATACACGAAACAAATTTTTTGTCTCTTTTTTTCTTAATTTCGGAAAACGTCCTCAATAAAATGACAACAAAAAGTAGGAAGTAAATGAAACATGTCTTTTCCATCTCGGTTTTATTTTTGACAATAATTAATAATTCATATATTATATATTGAATGAAATTAAAATTAGTTGATTTATTAATATTATACGCAGGTCATAATGTATATTAACTGTAATATTCACAAATATGATAAATGCTGCAGCTTGATGAGAATAATCAGGTGCGAAAGTTAAATAGCATTGTTGTAATTATCGTCGCAGAAAAAAAGTCTATAAATTCTCACAACGTATGACGAATAGAAAGTGCGTCGTTTAAAATCCACTCATCGTCGCTTGCGTCATTCCATTTTAAATTTAGAAACGCCAGAGATACAGATGAAAGGCGCACTAATGAATCACCCGGTGTGCACGTGTAATAGCGTATACATGCATTATAATTAGTAATATCGATGAAAAGAGAGAGAGAGAGAGAGAGGGAGAGAGCTCGTTTATATTTCTCGTGGCATGTTTTAAATAAAAGCGAACTCGGGCGAGCGATCTAATCGGAACGAAAGTATCGGCACGTTATAATCGATATGTGCGGCAGTGCATGCCGATGATGGATTGGCGAAGGTGCGATCGGCTGTACGTTCAACCACACATGTCACACATACGCGCATGTAGTATGTGACGCATCGCGGGAACCCGACCACGCATTTCGAGAAACTGGGTTACAGCCCGTTGGGTTCGCGGAGCCCCCGACCTAGAACTCCTTTCCTTTTCGGCACTTCCGGTTTGACATCCTTAGGATCGATGCGCTCGTCACCGGTTTTACCAGATGCGTTCTTGACCGAAATTCGCGATCGCGATTCTATTCGTATTCACTAGGATAGCACATTCAAAATAATTCAGATGTTATTAATGATTTTTTGACCTAATAATTCATCCGTATATAATAATCTCTAATTACTTATGTGTTATTCACATACTTACGTAGTGTACAATGGATAAAACACAATACAGACAATTACGATATGGTATTTACATGAATTTGAAAAATTTTAAATATTTGTCTTAAAATAAAATTATACGGTATCTTGTTGACATTGCAAATAATAGAAATCAACTATGATATAACTTTTATTAAATATATAAAACTTGAAGGAACAAATAATCCAGATTTGAAGAATTTCATTTTTCTAAGTAGGTATATATAATTATAAAACTCAAAATTGATAATGAGACATAAATTTTGTAAAGTCCAAAATCTTGTGTATCGCCTCTAATTTCCTAGCTAAGTCACTAAAAAACATTTAATCCTTGGAAGATACTTTACAATTCTAACATTTTTCATAAAACTTTTGTAACGTGTGATGTCGGGAGAGGAAAGATATTTACTAACGATTGATTAATATTTATTAATCCATATATTACTGGCTAAATTAATGCAGTGCGATACATTTCAACAAATTGCTAAATCGTTTGTTAAGCTTGGAATTTATTAGAAGAATTTACAATACACACAGAACATTCGTAAACTTGGAAATCGTTGCGATATACCAACAATTATAAACATTTAGAATCTATTATAGCGCATGCCAACTCATTGTCTTGTAAGAAAGGAACAATGTGTCTCCCTATAAATATGCATAAAGTATGTAAGCCGCCGCGATAAAACGCCGTTTCAGCCGTTTCCGTCTGAATGGTTTCGCCCGGTAAAACCCACGTACGAAGAGTACAAGTCGTTCTTTACCTTTGCTACGGTCTCCGTAGTCACGCCAACTTGAAATCATACCTCACGTGACGTAAACCCACGCATCTTCTGAAAGATTCATTGTCGTATGCGGTGATATAAGTATATACCTTAACACCGCCGCTTCTGTCAACTGTACAAGTACATGTGGGTGCGTTCGTACGTGTAATGTCACAAACACACGGAATGTGTACGAATTCTGAATGATACGCGTCACAAGCTTTACATCAATACCGAGATGTGTTGGCGAGATACACACCCATTCAATCCACAGCGTGCCATTGATCGGACGAGCCGAAATGTGCAGAACTATTTTTCACATCTGTCTTTAGAACTATTGACTGGATCGCCACCTCTGAATATTCTTTTAATTTTTAGCATCAAATATTTTAACTGGGCTTTACATTAAAATTCGCGAAATTAAACAAGAGGCGGTATTTTTTCTGTTTGCAACTTTGAAATTTAATTCGCGAAAACTTTACTTTATATATACATGGAAATTTAAATATATCTGAGAATAATTAGGGGCTTGAGAGTAAACTTTCGTGGCAAAGATAGGCAATTTATGTCTCATTATCAATTTTGAGTTTTATAATTATATATACCTACTTAGAAAAATGAAATTCTTCAAATCTGGATTATTTGTTCCTTCAAGTTTTATATATTTAATAAAAGTTATATCATAGTTGATTTCTATTATTTGCAATGTCAACAAGATACCGTATAATTTTATTTTAAGACAAATATCTATCCCCCTCTCTCTCTCTCTCTCTCTCTCTCCGGTAATTTTAGCAAAATTTTAACAAAAAGAAGATTCTGTGATCTCCCCTAGTGTGTGGACTTCCGAGGTCAAACGTGTATTTCTGCCTTTTCCCTCTTTACCTTACGATCTTATCATCCCGCGAATCATTGTAACGCGGTCGCTTTCTTTCATCTGAAAATCGCTCGGGCAAGCCGCGGCAGTTTTCAGCGGGACCTTATTTTCGTCCTTAAATCTTTCGAAACGCGGCACGAGCGGTTGGATTATCGCGCTCTATGTATTCTGGCATGCGGAACGTTCTGGTCTGGCAAGATGCCCATCGTTACGCGGGATGTTGAGTCCGTCCACCGGTGCGGGTCTGCTAACTCCGAGATGCTGGGTTAGTCGTTGGAACGAGGATGAGACGAGAAATCAAGAGCGAGGCTGCAGAAATGTAATCAGACCTGCAACCTTACTTACTGCTGAGCGGTCGGGAATTTTAGTTCGTTTGGAGCGAATCTATTTTAATTGCGGTGATCTTTAGCGACTAATGTGTTAGATTTATACAGGGTGTTACGTGATCCCGTGAAAAATAACCATCTTTTTTAAAATTTGTTTCCTCCGAAACTCCCCGACAAATGACGGTCTTAAATTATCAGTTAAACCGGGGGATTGCCCTTAAAAAGATACGGAAAACGTAAGAAATACCACAGTTATTGCCTTCATTATATAAGAATATCTCTTTGTAAATTACCAACATTTCAAAAAAGTGTTGGAAATGCTACTCTATTCATATTTGCATTTATACAAAAAGTATTTCGGTTCGCCAGGATTAATCAGATACAGCTTTATTCAATTTGTCTCCCGTTGAATTTGCAGTAACCGAATGGTTTGCAAAAAAAAAACAGTTTTCTATCGCACGTTATTTGTCGCGGTGATGCAAGCGGCACGATCTGTTTAATAAGCCACTGGTGCGTGAACGAAGTAATGATTTTACAAGCGAGTCGATTTATTATCCCGGCGATTTTTCACGTGAAAGCTTTTCGCCGAAAGGGCGATGGTTAGCCAGAAAACAATTGCGGACGATCTATACTTCCTAGTGAAAAAGCGCTAAAACCGGTGTCTATTTCGATCGAGCACGTATAATCACCGGTGCGATTGCGTTTCCCATCGTATATTTATGAACATCTCTGACATCTCGTTTGCTTGATTCGCCGCTTGTATAACGCGAATCGTCGTAATGATAATTAAGCTGTCGTAATCATACCACGACCTGTCACAATCAGAATTGCAATTTTCATCGGAAGAAGAAATAGATTCTCGCATTCTCCTCTTTTCCTGAAATCTTTTGTCTATCTTACATATTAAAATAATTAAAAATGCCGCTGAGAAACTTTATTCGGATGGATTAAGTTGCTTTTATGTGTGAAATATTTAAAATAAGAAGATTATAATATTTTAATTCCCAGTAAAGCCGTTCTCTCGCTAGACTTTTTATTTGAAGAAATGAACAAAATCATAAGAAAGGTACAATATATAAACAGGAAATTATAGTGCCTCACATTAATTATTAGAGATATTATTTTATCATAATAATTATAATTTATCATAGAATAAAACTATATATATGTATAAACATTGTAATTTCACTAAAATACTTTTAATTTTGCCGTATATATATTACAACTCTTTTCGGTGTATTATGAGGACGAATAAAAGAGTTGCCGCAATGTACTTCTTGCAGATAAAAGAAAGAAAGAAGTACGAGTTGATGACTCCGTGGCAAAGTAGCTTTCGCGGTTTTTTCCCTGTAATACTTTCGCTTCCTCCGAACTTTTGGTCTTCAGTGGTTCCACACACGCAGTGGGGATACGTGAACCTACGTGTGCTCTTGCATCATTTCGCGGGTTCTCGGTAAATACGGTTCAACGAAGGGAATGAGGGACCGATAGACGTTACGTGGATCATTTATTTGGCAAGCACAAACAGAGGCACACATACTGTTAATTAAACAATTTTCCGAGGGCTGTTTGTTCTAATTAGCGGCATAAATCGGGAGAAAGAACAGCATTTCAAGTATTGGTAGGTCCACATTACTTACCGGAAAATCCTGGGGCTAGATTTTCGACGAAATCTAGATTTAATAAAAAATAGATTTAATAAAAATCCATTTTTTTTTAGAGAGAGAAAGGGAGAAATAAAAGTGTCTTTGATGTGTAATTGATATTGCATTCGATAAAAAGCGTATACGAGAATTTCCCTCGTTTCTCTAAAATATCGAGGGAAATGTTTCAGCAACTAGTCTCGATCGGGTAACGACAGCAGTTAATTATACATCACGTCGAACTTCAACTGTATATTCGTGCCCTCTCATCTACGTATTCACCGAATTACCCATCTAACTTTTGAATGCGCCGTCGCATTTGCATGTCTGTGCTCCGCGATGTGTTAATTCTTGCGAATACCGCGAGTGGCACGGAAATCTGGAACAAAGGGACGCGGCCGCGTAACATGAGCTCCTTCCTCGCTTGTTTCCTCTTCGCGTTCTCTTTTCCTCTCCTTCTCTCTGAGCTTCATCCATCTGCTCCGCGTCTTCTCCAACTTTTCTCTGGAATCTAGGCTGTTACCGTGGCAACACAGTTACAAGACACTGAAGACTTCACCGAAGGCCATCGAACAGGAGAGGGATGGAAGAAGACGCAAAGACTTGCTCCTACTCGCTCCTCCAGCCTCGTCTCGCTATCCTTGTTCAGCAATCTCCTCCCCATCTTTCGTCTGCTCCGTCTCGCCGATCAGATGTTCGAAAAAATCAATAAGACTCTCCCCGTCGGCTCGTTCCGTCGTCTTCTCTTTCTGCGGCACGGCCCTCTCCGTTTCTCCCTGTTGCTTTCTCTCTCGGCGTATCTCCAGTGCGACACTTTGCGTCACACGTTGAGGAGAGGAGCCGCTACAATGAGAGGGAAGTGGTCCGCGGGGCATAAAGGGGGGTAGGATGACTCAGAAGGGTTGAATGCACACGTGGAGCGCTTTGTTGAGGCCACCGGGTATCCGGCACAGCTGATCGCATGGGCATGTACTCGCGTCTCGATCTGCTCCTGCGCGACCCGACGTCTCGAAGCATCGATCCCCCGGTCGAAACCTTCCAACTCGGATACACGGTTGCCATGAACTGCCCTGAGAATATAATAGATAATTGTTCATCTCGATGCCTGGGATGTGGCGATGTGAGATTACATAGATTATGCAGGATGAAATTAGAGAAAATAAGAAAGAGGTCTATTTTGATGGTAAATTTAGAGTTTTTGCTCTATGGAATGTAACACAAATGTTGCAGAAGGCGATAAATTTGATATTATAATATTGTGCTTTATGCGATTTTTAATTTTACATGCAATGATGTAATAGACAAATTTTTGATATCTTAGATGTGTAAAATGCGGAGACGAGAGGTAGGCACATGTAGGGGGAAGTAGAAATAAATATATTCGATATAGAAATAAAAAAAGAAAACGTAGAAATTTTAACCGAGAAATTTATTTCTAGGATAATACACTCTTTTATGTCTGTGTGCATAATATAATAAAAATATCTTAATTGAAATTCATATACCATATTTTATTCCGAGGAATTTTACACAATCTCTTAAAACGAATAAATTATTTCGATACCTTAAACTTATCACGGATCAAATAGAGTTATTTGATAAGGATTTTGATAAAGAGCCCAAGAGCAGTTCAAAAGTTCAACTACACCTTATCTCAGCTGTACAATAGCGTTGCTTGTTCGACTTTCAAGTCTGCTGAATTATTTCAGGAACTGAATCTTACAGCATGTTTCGGCGAGCGAACTTAGAAAGCGAATCAAAGTTACAGATACGCGTCCAAAAAAAAAGATAAAAAGACAAAGAGAAATCTATAGCGCGTTAATGGATAAATTTGTTTCCCGGCTGGAAATTAGGATAATTAACAGACCAACCGAACGCGAAGCGAATGCGAGTGAGTCAATGAGCGCGAAGAATTTTAACTTTAGATCCGGTTCACCCGCCGCTGTACATTGTAATAGACACGATTCCGTGTACGAGGACCATGCATACTTATCGCATGTTACAACCGCGTTATATCGTGACTAGCTGAAAGAAACACGTTATATTCTTCGCTCGGCACACGGTAATACTACCGCCTTCAGGAACAAACAGCGCTTCGCGGTAGTCCTCGGTGGTTCGTAGCGGTTGTCTGACGGACCGGTGCGCTTAATTCCCACGGGCAGCAATGGGAAAGAAGCTACGCTTGACAATAACCGGCTACCGTTCTACTGGTTGTCCCAGAACTGACGGAGGGTGGTCGCGCGGCGTTATTTCCGTCAAGTTTCGACGCAAGTCGCCTTTAATAAAATATCTCTCGAATCAAAGTTCAAAAAAGCTGCAGCTCAGACATGCGAATTGAGCTCTGCGAATCTAAATGGATAATGAAATGTTATTCATGTCGCTATCTTGAATTTTGTTTGAAAAATATTTTAATTTGACGCCGCTGAAATACGAATTATTGAAATTTAGTAGATTGAATGTAAATTGCGACTTGTGCCGATTTTTCTTCTGAATCTTTCTAGTTGGTAAATTCCGTGGTTGAAAGAGTTAGAATTACGCAAAAAAGGACTTGGGATTTGTTTCGAATTTTTCGTGCGCAGATTGCCCAGCGATAGAAACGTGGAGGCCGATTCCGAATATGCGAGGAATTTTTTTTTTAAAGATTTTTCTACCATGATTCATCCACTCCCGGACGTTTATTTATACAACTTGTACACGTATTTCGCTAAACGCTTTGAATCCTGTTATTCTCGACGAACCTACCTTTCACTCGATGGCGACTTGGTACGTTCAAGGGAATATTATTCCATTGACTCAGTTACCATCATCCTCTGTCGTATTAATGGCTATTACCATGATGACTTGTGCTATCGACATTATCGGTTCCGTTAACCAATTTCATATAATTATTAACTGCGAGCAAATATCCAATTTACATTTGCGCAACTGTAATTTGTTATAATGTCATCTATGAAATAAGTCTGGAAAATTGGAGTTGATAATTTTAAAATTCTTTGAAAAGTCAGGTCGGTTTTTAATGATAGAATAATAGATATTACGATAGTATTTGAAAAATACAATTTCTGATTGATATTTTCTAAAGTACAATTAATTTCTAACTTTTCTCAAACATTTCAAGAGATAGTACACGGAGAGAATTTTCTCTTAAAATTTATCCTGAAAATTATGCAATCATGGAACAACACGGTATTTCAAGGAACCTTATGAGAAGTTTTTGAAATTTTACCATATATTTTACTAGTAACATATATGGTAAAATTTCTAAAAACTCTCATAAGGTTCTTCAAAATGCCATGTTATCCCACGATTACACGATTTTCAAGGAAAATTTAAGAGAACATTCTCTCCGTGTAGTTTCTTTATGTTGAGTAGACAGAAAATAACAAAATGTGCATCAATAATTTAGCCAGAATTTTATTTTACATCAAACATTTTTTAATTAAAATATCTCGCTCGTGTGCATTAACGTTGCATTATTTTACGTTATCCTGAATGAGTAACGTGATTCGCGTCTCTGATCGTAGACAGGAAATATTGTCACACATTTTTGCAAGCGATATCTTCGTATCGAGCTCGTCCCGGCGATAAAGCATATCTGCAATCGCAGATTCGCTTATCGCCTCATTCTGAGCAATACAATTCACATCTTCGATCGTAGATTGCGACGGAAAATTACATCGCCACATTTGTACAAAATCATATCTTCATATCGAGCTCTTTGTTCCGTCGATAAAGCTACTCTGAAATCGTAGGTTCACTTATCTCTGGATTAACCCAACACGTTTTGACATATCTATCGTTCTTTGTGTTGCAGGTCAGTATGCTCTGATGCCGGAAAAACTCGACCACGAAATGGGTAAATAACGCATTTAAACGATTTGTCGCTTGAACGATCTTTACGCCAAAGAAGGCAAACGCTGGTTTTAATTTTATGTTAAATTAGAAGGTATTGTAGAAATGTGTTTAAGAGCCGAACGTTTTTAGAACACTATTCTTCAAGTTGTTGTTATGTCGGCTCTTTCATAGTTGAGAAGATTCGATTACGTGAACGCGACACAAAAACTTGAAACCATCCGCGCGTTTTACAACGCGCAATGGAGCGTCTTACATCACATTAATGGCAATCCCTTAACATTTTACGGTCGGTCGCACAGCGATTTTCTATTCGGTAACGTGCAGCAGCGATTAGTCTCCGATGGCGATTGGCAGGGAAGCGGGTAACGCGAACGGAACGAAGGGTCTAGTGCACGAAAGCGATAAGTCCGCCACGCAAACTTTTTACGAGAGATACAAATGTGTAGGATAGTATTAAGCTACAATAGAGCACGGGTAACTTTGCGTCACATCGAATGAGGATAAAGAGCGGCGTGGATAATGTAGTGCCATTTGCGCCGAAGTTACATTTTCTCCCTTTTGAGGAACAAAAGATTTCGCGAAAGTACATAACGTGAGGTCCGGCGACCGCATTGTGATACTTTATACGGTACTGAAAGGAAGGGAAGAAGAAGAAGATGAAAGAGAAAAAGAAGAAACACGAACAGTAGTTTAGTCCGTTCTTTATATTAATGATTTTTTTATTATGTGAGAAATTGGCTGCTTTTCTTTTCTTGGAATTCACGAAATTGTGCCTGCTGATTACTTTCCCCGGCACTAAATCATTTAGCGAGCTTTTATCTCCGCGTAAGTCGCACGTTATTGTTTCCGTTGCTATCTCTATATTCCTCTCTCCAAACGTCGAAATTATCTGTTTTTATCCATTCCCCAATCTACTCCATTTTCGCGTCTAATTCTTTTCATGATAAATGGACCGCGGCGGATCTATCCTGGCGCATTTTGAGCTATTGCATGCGTCGGAGCCTGCAATTTGCTCTGAGAATGTGATCGAGTAGAGCCACGAGTGATAGTCACGTCTGGCTGAATTATGTAAACTTACGTAATCCTTCGACCGCACGCCTGGTCGTGTCCTCTCGACGATAGTTGTGTGATTAGCCCTCTCTCGCGGCGATATCAACCCCTTGAAGCCCGAACATAAAACGAAACATCATTTCAGTTATTTTATCCTCTAAGATAAATAAAGTGTATCGGCTTTTTTTTTATCTCTGTCAATTAGAAATTTACATTTGTACAAACACAGCAACGGCAGAGAAAATATTCGCGAACAACAGAGAAGAATTAAATATCGCGAACGCTGGTTCAATTTCGACGTATGAGAACAATTGCGAACATATTTCTCATTTAAACTTTACAAATCGATAATGCTTTTTGCGCGATTTTACCTAAACATCTGGAAATCCGAGAGAAGGCAAACTCGACGAGATCGCACTCTAATTGCGACACATTACCCGCTTTTGCTACGATCTCTCGAGGTTAAACCTCCAAAAAAAAGCGACTTTCATCCCGGCACTTTTTCTCACCCTTCGTCCCGCGGGCCGAAACTATCAATTTCGATTCTACCTTGTGTTTGTTACTTTTCACGGTCCGCGTTCACCGCAATTAGAGAACGGTACTTTTGAGCGGGTCAATGCATCCGTTCGAGATCGCCGAGCGTGCCCAGAAACAAAGGAGTCGGGTTTCACGCTTTTGCGCCAATGTTTCCTGAATAATCCTGAATAGCGCTCGCAGCACGTGCATTAACTTTTTACTTGCCTCGACACGGCGGGGTGTTCCGCGCCGCTATGATCGATCTTTCTTTATGCAAAAATATTCTTCGCATAGCGTGGAATAGAATTTTCCTTAACGAAGCGGCGGTGGAGTTCACATGGTTTCTAATTTACCGGCCGTAAAAAAAAATTCAAGATTGCAGAAATGTATACGTGGATTTCGAAGCGGAACAAATAGTTTTAGGATTTTTATCGTTTACTCAATTTTACACGGGCGGGCCCTTAATTTGAGATTTGCTTGACAAAGATAATTCAACGTTGGAATTTAACGAGATAGGTCAATCAAATATTTACCGAAGAAAGATGGGCTGGAAGAAGTAGGTCGAAGAATGGCAGCCAGCACTCGGGGACACCCCCGTAAATTGAAACGTAAGATTCTCGTTTACCCTCAGTACCCATGTTTCATTTAACAAAGGGCCAATATGGCCCACACTGTTATGAGACGAACACATTTAACAATTCTCGAGAGATCGGTACATTGATAATTGAACGTTTAAAACAACCAACTTCGTGAATCTAGTAGACCACTTGCCCTTTTTCTAAAACTAGAATTCGAGAGAAAGAGAGACGACAGGCACTCATTAAGCTGCGGTTAAATTGAACGAACTGGTGAAATCTGGTTTTAATAGTCTAAACGGTCGTCGTTAGAAATATTTCGCCTAATTATTTCAGCCCGCCATTACGTTCGCTCACGGTGAAATCACGAGACAAACACCGAGCAGCGTGCGGGCAAATTTGCACCCACGTGGAAGTGCAAATTGTCAAGTTTGATTCGGGCGAATCGTAAATATCGGATCGGACGCGAGTGGTTTAACAATCATAACCGAAGTACGTTGACGCCGTCGGCGATTATCCCCGGCTACCGAACGTGGACTACAGCTCGCTTCGTCATCGTAAGCAAACAAAAGGTTTTACGGTCAAAGGATTCGCATATCAGGCTTGGATGTGGCTTATTTAAACGGATCAGCCGGATTAATGCTGCTTGTACCACTCGCGTGACGGTGGACATTATTGAATGCAGTTTGCCGCGCGCGTTATCGGATAGGACCTGCATTATAGGACCGGATGGCGCATGGCGGATAAAGAATAGCGGTCGTGACCCCGCCCGCGGGATTCCCGTTAAGGAAGCATTAAACGATTCCCATCGGGTCGCGTATCGGAAGCGATCTTCTCGCTTCCGCAATTACGCACTCATGCCTGAGCCCATTATCAATCCGCTATTTCGTTGCATAGAGCGTCGGGATATTCCGTGCCTGATGTTCGTCTTCGGGTTTTCCTCGTGACAAGCGTTAAGGCCTGTACGTAGAAAGGGGGAAAGTGCCAATGAGAGCCACAAAATGAACAGAACTCGGTTCTCACACAAAAGAGTCTGAATTTCTCTTTAATAAGAAACAAACGTTTCGACCCTTCTTCGGGTCTTCTTCAGCAGTGAAACTCGTTTAAACCGAATAAAACATAAGGCAAAATCTTTGGACATCAGCACACCATGTGACTTCAGTGTCATTTACAGTTAAGGCCTGTGCCCACGATGCTAGAACTTGGTCCACGTGTTAGTTCCGAGAAATGTAAAGCCAATCAACTCGCAGCTTTTACGGAATAGCTTTAAAATTAGAACTTGGACCAAGTTCTAGCAACGTGGACACAGACCTTTAGCTTAGTTTAAAAAAAACCCCGCTTTCCTAAGTCGTTTGAAGCAATGTAATTCGTACGAACATTTCAGATTATTCATTTTTCTGCCTGTTTGAGTAGATTGAACATTTCTATTGCGTCCTAACGCAATTTCTTGGCGCCGTTCAATCTAATTACGGGCAAAATTAAAAAGAGAGAGGGAGAGAAGGAGATATTTAACTTGGAATTGAAACGTAATGAGAAACATTTCCGCGGCGGTTTTACAATTTCCCTCGATGGCGGAGAAGTTAACGGGGGCCGAGAGAGGCTCGGAGTCGCGATTACGGATGCTCAAGCTGCAATTCCGCTCGGGGGCATCGATATCCGTCGCTTATCCGACAAATCCGATACAGTGGAAAGCACCGGGCGCTCGGAATGGGGATATCCTAGTCGGTAACTTGTGCGCGGCCGCGTGGCGGTGTGCACGTGAATGTGGGTTAGAATGCGGCAGACTAACCGAGCCACGACGAGCGCAAGCAAGCGAGCGGGCGAGCGGGCAAAGCAAGCAGCTGACGCGGCGGAATCAATATTCTCACGTGTACGCGTATATAGCGCACGCACGGGCCAGCCCCGCGCTGGCAAACGACGACCCGGGAAAGGTGGCGATCATCACTAACCGCGGTGATGATGAAAGTAATTTGTGGTGAACGCGACACGTCGATGCGCCCCGATGCGACGTAACCGATACTGCTCTCCCGGCGATCGTATGACGGATGTTAAATAATTACTCCGGATTTCGTAACGCATACTTTGGAGAATGTCGCCGTATTACGTAATTATCTGCACTATTCTCTGTCTTACAACAATTATGTAGGTACGAGGGATATCCGGTAAGTAACGTTGCAACATTTTTTTAAAATTCAAATGGGAATATATTTTAATGAATTTTACAGATGTTGTTAATGTAATTGTACATTTTGTCAGCCGTGGGACGAATTTTTTTATGCCAGTATCAAAGCTCTCGCGCCAACTTCATATCACTTACGATTGCATGAACAACAGTACGTGAAATTTTAGGACACGTTTCATGGAGATCGTCAATTGTCGAACGACAATCGGAAAGAAGGTGTTCTTTCAATTTTGTACACAATTTTATCGGACACAACAAACGGCCGTCCACTTCTCTCTTCATCGTGAACGTCCGTCCTTCCATCGTTGAAATTCCTGGAAATTGCGCACAAAATTGGAGAACACCCTCTTTCCGATCGCCGTCCGACAATTTGACGACCTCCATGAAATGTGTCCTGAAATTTCACGTATTGTTGTTCATGAAATCGTTAGTGATATAAAGTTGGCGCGAGAGTTTTATGATGCTAGCATAAAAGAACTCGTCTTACGGCTGACAAAATGCATTGAAGTTGAAGGCGACTATGTTGAAAAATAGTGCGCAACTATATTAACAACACCTGTAAGTTCGTTAAAATATATGCCTTTTTAAATTTTTTAAAAATGTTGCAACCTTACTTACCGGATATCCCTCGTATATCCGACGTTTTTTTTCCTCAAGAAAGATATTTGATTGAGAAAATTGTCGAGAGTCGAAGAACTTCCGGAAATCAAAATTCTTATGACGCCCGCCTAGTGAGAGGAAGGTCCAGGTTCAAACTCTGGCTTTATTTTTCGCAATGGACTTAAAATTAAAATTATTCAGACACTAACGTTCTGTCCTGGCTCTTACTCCTTTATTACTTCGTATTTGTGTTTTCACCTAAGAGCCTCATGAATTTTATTAATTGCTGAAATTCTTATATCGCTATCTTATATATTCAAATGTAACAATATTGAATTATACATCAATTAAATTCTTCTTCCTCGTGTATTAGGCTTAAAGCCTGTTTTATCCCTCGTTCTGGTACTTGAGCATTTGGTTTTACTTCATGTTCGGTAGGCTGCTGCTAAACCTTGCTGAAGGAAACCTCCCATGTTTGAGGGCTATACCCCTAAAGGGGTATGCGTGGCAAAATACTTTCGGTGGTTACCACTTTCCTTCGGGAGATTCCGAAAAGCACCAGCGGTGTCCGTGGATTTAAACTCGGATCTTTTCGTTCATTTGGTTACTGAGCAGCGCACATTTCTCTGCGCCACACTCGCAACCGCGCATAAATTAAATTGTTAACCTAAAAGCTCGTAGAACTTGGTCTCCTTATTTACTTGTCGTTTGTTAAATATAACACGTGCAAACACTTATTGAAATTCGTAAATTTTGGTTCTCCGAAGCGAATACTCTTTTGCATACTTGAATGATTTCTGAGAAAGAAATGTTGACTCGCTTATCAAATGTAGATTTGGCGATAAGACTGGACGTCTATTGTTCTTTCTCCGGGAATGTATTATCGACTTGCAGTGCCATTCATTATCGACGTTAGCGTGAAAGGAAACAGATGTACGCTGCATTATTCGAACATATGTTGAGATGAATTAATCGCGCTCGGCTTTGCAGCGAGAGCTATTTTTATCAATCCCGTCCGACAATGACGGAGGTCGAATTTGCTTCACGATAAGAGGTTTATGAATTTTCTACCGGGAAACGCACTTCGCGCTCACCGAAATACGCCGCGTCCGACGCACCGTCGGCCGCGCACGGTCGCCGAGATAAGCAACACCGCGCGATCTTTCTTCATCCTGCTCGAGCAAGTAGATAAAACGCCGTCGTATTCTTCCCGACAGCCGCTATCGTTTCTCCGAAACACGTTAATGAACGTGCTTGTCAGGCAGCTTTGTCTACGCTTTAGTATCATGTTATCTTAATAGAGCAACGTCCCCTATTATGAGATAGGCTCTTAATATGAGATGTTACTGGCGATATCAAATCTATTTGTGAATACGGATAAGTTTATACATTCGTATAGGATTACTTATCTTTTCTTTGAAAGATGCTTTCTTGTACAATTCTTTATGAGTGCAAAGTGATGTAACCGATGAACATAGTGAACGCAATGTATACAGGGTGAGTCTTTCCGTATCCGACAAAATTTTTGAGAAGGTAGAACGGATCGAGATGAACGGAAAAGTCCTGTACCATTTTGCAATTTTCGTAATAGTTAACGAGTAATTAATTATGAAAAATCGTTGTCTTAGGCCGGCCTACCGCCCAATTCGAGCGCGTGGCGAGATCTGCGCATAGCAATATCGATCGCCGGGCGATCACATCTGCCACGCGCTCGAATTGGGCGGTAGGCCGGCCTAAGAC
>NW_011967213.1:1954985-1959064 GCF_000949405.1 Vollenhovia emeryi | reverse complement strand
GTGGCGAGATCTGCGCATAGCAATATCGATCGCCGGGCGATCACATCTTGCCACGCGCTCGAATTGGGCGGTAGGCCGGCCTAAGACAACGATTTTTCATAATTAATTACTCGTTAACTATTACGAAAATTGCAAAATGGTACAGGACTTTTCCGTTCATCTCGATCCGTTTTACCTTCTCAAAAATTTTGTCGGATATGGAAAGACTCACCCTGTATATAATAAAAAGCGGGGACTATTACTTCCAATATAAATACGATTATTACTATTACATATAGTCATTCGAAATTTTACTCGTGGTTGTTATTGCAATATTTATGGTACACTTTACCAAATTAAAAGCTCATTTTAGTTTATGACAACCATATCACAAGTTGCATGGACGAATTGTGCCTACGAGAACTATACAATACATTGTTAGGTCAACCATAACTTACGTAGTTGGAAGAATTATAAAAATGTGGGGTTGGCTCCTAAAATGACTATAAATTATAGTGAGATTGTGGTAACTGCAGCCATTTTTTTTCTGTCAGTGTAAGATTTGAAAAAAAAACTGTCATAAAATTCTTCGAAACGTTACGTTGTCCCACGATTACATGATTTCCAGGATAAATTTGAAGGGAAAATGCTCTCCGTGTAGGATCACGCTCGAGGTAACGCCGAGGCGCGAAATTTTATTTCCAACGTTTCGCGGAAATTTGCTCTGGCGGGAAAGCGCGAGGTTTCGGAGTTGGTTCCGCATTGCAGAACTGCATCCAATTAATACCCGTTTCCGCGGCACGAAACACACGTTTGTTTGTCCGCCTTTATTTATATTCGCGGCTCGGACAATCGCGCGGCGTCTACGCGTCGGAGACGGCCGATCGATGAGTTCCCCTCGGCGCACCCGCTCTTGCCGGAGTCGCTAAATTTTTAGAAAGCGCGATCGAAGCGGGCCCTTCACGTTTGACCCCCTTCGCGACTCGTTAACGGCGCGATGCCCCGCGCGCGCGTTCGGCTTCCCCGCGATAATATAAATCACGCCTCGAGCGCCGCGCGCGCCGGCCGTGTGCCGGATCCGCGGCGCTTACTTTCAAATCTCGCGGCCAACCCAGAAAGAAAGAGGAAAAGAAAGAAGAGAAATGCGAAGGGAGGGAGGGACCTCTCCTCGACGGAGGAAGAAAGCCCCGCGAGCGGTCGTTCGGGCCGAGCGCGAACGCCCGGCTGGACGCGTTCGTCGAACCTCGCGCCATCGCGCGCGCGCCGCGTAGGTGTCCGCTCGTCCGCGCTCCGCCATTGGGCCGTGACCGGCGGCGGTGGGGAAGCGGGACCGCGGAGCGATTGGCGGCCGCGCGTCGGCGCCGGCGGAAGCGGCGCCGCGAGAGGGTCGTGGGAGACCCAGGTTCCGCATCGGCGCTCAGACGGCCGAGAACCGTGCACCCTGCCGCGTCGTCGTCGTCGTCGTCGTCGTCGTCCTCGTCCTCGCCGTCCTCGTCGGCACCCGCGCGAGTACCGCAAGTTCCGTTACCGCGCGATCCGAACTCTCTCCCGTTGTTCCCTCTCGCGATCGCGGCGATCCGAAATCCAGGCCGGATCGCACGACACGTGACCGCGCGCGGAGGCTTCCAGAGAGAACGTGACCTACTCGCGGTCGGTCGAGGGCAGCGGAGCGAGAGACGGGGAAAGAGAGGTGGGAGAGGGACGGAGAGACGCGCGATCAGGTGACGAGAGAGTCCATCGCGCTTTCGGGCCTTTTCGTCGTCCCTCGGGGATGAACCTCCCCCCCTCGCCCTGCGCCCTGCGTGCCGAGCAAGTCGGAGTAGTCGCCGCTCGGCACTCGCGCGCTCCGTTTCGCTCGTCCGTGTCACTCGCGTTTGCGCGACGAGCGCCCGCCGCGACGGACTCCTCTCCGCCGTTCGGCGAGGTTCGCGAGAGATGAGGTGACTCCCCCGGTGTATCGAACGGAAACCGGAAGGAAGGAAACGTTGTGCCGTGCGTGTCTGTGCGCGTGTATGTGGTGTGCGCGCGCGCGACAGAGAGAGGCGCGTGCATCTTCCTCGAGGGCAGCCCCGAGACGGGGGCCGAGGTGCGCGTCGCGAGTTATTCGCGACGCGAGCGCGCCGTCTGACACCGCGCGAGAGAGCCGCTAAAATTGGACACCGCCGCCGCGAGCTCGCGCAGCTGATCGGAGGAGCCGGACCGGACGATGCGCCTCGTCGCGAGATCACCCCGTCGCGAGCGATAACGAAGGTGAGAGCGAGACGAGTGTCCTTCCGGCGCGACGCGCGAGCGCGCGCGCGCGCGAGGTGCGAATACCGCGCGCGCCTTTGACGATGCTAATTAGAGGCGACCGCCGAAATGCCGAGGCTTCGCGAGCGAGGTGGGAAACGCGCGCTCCGCCGTGTGGATGTTAACCCCTAACGGGCTCTATTTTGGTTCACTGAATATCGATCTTCGTGTACACCGCCGCACATTCGACACGCTTTATTATGCCCGACTCATTTGCGCGAACGTCCGGTTTTCGCGCGAGAGACATCCCGACACTGAGGTGAACTTGGTTCGTTGGCAGCGAGGAACTTACATCGCCTTTACCTTCGATCGTAGATCGCGCTTTGCTGGATGCGCGACACTTCCCTGAATAATTTTCAAATTGTTATGCACCGCTCGACCTTCTGCGTCCGCTCCTAATTAATTTTTATCACTGATAACGTTTATCGCGCGCAATATTTAAGTGAACACTACACTGAAAAAATATTCTGGTTGAATATGGACGAATCAGATAATTCCTTTAGGATTTACCAGAATTCCTTTAGGATTTACCAGAATTCCTGTAATCCTACAGAAATTCTGGTAAATCCTAAAGGAATTCTGGTAAATCCTAAAGGAATTATCTGATTCGTCCATATTCAACCAGAAATTTTTTTCAGTGTATGAATGCTGGGTTTTTTTTTTAAATGACGTTCCTAAACGCAGTTTCGAGTCGTTCACACGATTTACTATTTAGGTCGCCAATTCACTAATAACCTATTGTCACGGAGATAATATAGCACGGTTACTAATAATATACACCGTAAGATCCTTAATTCCCTTCTTATCGGACCTCTTAATTGGTTTCGCCCCTCATTAGAAATTCCTAGTCTGATTAGCGAGAATCGTTACGATAATCGTATCGATATCATCGCGCTCATTCCCACGCCCGTGTGATAAAAACAGTGTGTGGCTCCATATCGCCAAGTCAATTTCCACCGACGACCCATCGTCGCGTCGTACACGTGGAGGAGCCGATGCACCTGGCACCTGCATTACGCGTCCCGGTTCTGCCTAACGACGCGACGGCCCGGGTGACGCAAGGTATTCCGCTCGTTGGAAGGTGGAAGGTGGAAAAGAAGTGGCTGACGATGCTAATGACGTTCGTCGAAGTTTCATACGAACGAGAGAAGTCGAGCGTGTGCGTTTCTCCCTGGCCACGTTGTGTAAATATTCAGAGACGAAGGCGCGCGTCGCCGTAGATCCTTGAAGGTAGATCAAATCCGTAGATACCCCGCGATCGCGTATGCTGCTCCGTTATGCGAACTACATTCCAATGAACGAAGCGCGACGATAAACCTCGCGAAGCATGCGTCTCTTTCGCGTAAATACAGTGGACTCGCGAAACGGTGGCCTATGTAATTGATTTAAGAAAGATGATCATTCAATATTAACGTCAGTGTTTTCTTCATCGTACCCGGCATTTTTAATAATACAGAAAGTTTACCGCGAAAAAATATTACCTCAGCCAGGGAGGTCATATTTTTCGCAGTAAATGTAAAAGATGCCAGGTATGGTCAAGAAAACACTGACGTTGTTAATTATCGCTGGCGGCATTGAAGAATTCTTAGTAGTTTTCATCAATATTAACGGATAAACACATAAATATCTGTGATCGTTTGTGAATTTTTAAAGGCAATTTGTAACAATGATATTTGATCAGTTTTGTGTATTACTGTAGCTTAATTAACGATGATTTATTATTGCTAGCAGCGATTACTTTATAAGATAAACTCTCGAGGAAGTGAGGAAATGATTTTATAAATAGACAAGAGACTTGCACTTTCTGTGCT
>NW_011967213.1:1860360-1954335 GCF_000949405.1 Vollenhovia emeryi | reverse complement strand
AGGAATATTTGATGAATTTTTAAAGGAAATTTGTAAGAATAACATTTGGTCAGTTTTGTGTATTACTGTAGCTCAATTAACGATGATTGATTATTGCTAGCGGTGATTTTTTTAAGATAAACGTGCGAGGAAGTGAGGAAATCACCTTATAAATAGACAAGAACTTGCACTTTCTGTGCTCTACACGGAGAGATATTTCTCTTAAAATTGATCTTGAATTTCCCACGATTCCATGATTTCCAGGGTAAACTTTAAGAGAAAATCGAGGGGGAAACCGCTGACCAAAATCTTGTACACCAATGCCCACTAATGCCCAGTGGGTATTACTTGTTATCTAATTTTATCTTATTTTATCTTTATAATGCCCAAAAATTGTCTAGTGATGCCCAGTAATGCCACAAATCTGTACACCACAATGCCCTCAGCGGTTTCCCTCTCGGAGAAAATTCTCTTCGTGTACCGACATACTATTTAGGGATACTTTTAATCAAACGAGTCTTGCACGAATGATAAGAAACGCTCGTGCAGTGCAAACTGCACGATATCGAAGAGATTTTTCGCTTCGCATTACAGAAAAATAATGTAGATCCGAATCGGTCGCGGTCCGCGGTGTAAGGAAAACGCACGTTCTAATTCGGTCTGAAAATATGAATTTCCACGATTCGATCGTCAAACAGCCTGTTTATCTCGGCTGCGCGCCAAGACCCCCGCGCGCTTTCGTCGATTTGCAAAATACGAATATGTGCTCGCGATCGTCACGCGGTCTGATTTCTCTCTCGGACGACATCGGTTTCGCTCCCGCGCGATACGCGCTTTCCCAACGGGGCGATTTCCGAACGAGCCTCGCGCATTCTTCGCGGCTGCGATCGTCGCGAAGAAAAATGCGATGTGCAGAGCCGCATTGCGCCCGCCCGGGGCTCTGAAACATTTTGCCCTGTGGGCGAATTGCTACTTCGAGTTTGCTCGGCGTAAACGGAAAGATATGCCGATGCTCTCCGATCAAATTTTTAATTCTGACTTTTATGTTACAATTTTTACATTACAAAATGTTACTGAAAATGTGTACGTGCGCGATATCGCACATCAGTCGGGACATAGGGTTCGGTTGAACTCGAAGGAATTTGCGAGAATGCGTTTCTTCGCGCGACATTTAAATAAGGTAATGAATATTTCTGAAAATTGTGCGGATCTCGGTGAAACCTGACGCTTAAGCTTTATTGTTTGTTCCTGGATAATGAATCGCGGCGTCAACCGTTGCGAAACGCGGGTCACGCACTCGATGACTGCGGAGCGGGGCATTATCCTCGATCGGCGTGCCACGGTCCTTTCCTCTGCGCCGGTCGGTGGGAATTGCTACTTCGAGATTTTAAAGCCGTTAGCACAGAGGTTCCCAAACTGCTCGACTTCACGTCTCCTCCCGAGGCGAAAATCTACGTCGTATAAGCCATCATTAAATACGACATCTGCTCAATTTCTTTATCGTTTTCCGTTTTTTATTGTTCTACGTCATATTCTTAATGCTCCAAATTATAATCAGCTCGTGAGCTGCGGTCAGACGTATCTGCGGTCAACGTGCTCCAAAGTCTCACTTTTTTCAAACAGCAGCTCTTGGAGCACCTTGTTAATACATTTAAATGCCACAAGTATATATACGCTTATCTTTCGAGCACTTGTATAACACAGATTTTCGTCTCGGGCTTCGACATCGCTGCTTTAGTTGCACGCCAAATTTTATAGGCAGATTTATAATGATTTTAATTAAACAAGCATCTTGCTTATAATTGAACTTTCTCAAATAATAATGAATTTGAATCATTTCTCTGTTCACGGGCTACCTCGATGCGTTAATAAATAAGATTTTCTTTCGTATATTATATATCTTACACATTGCCGAACATTTTCACAAATTTCCGGGATTAACAATCGAGAAAGAGGTATATTAGAACTGTACTTGAACATTTTTTTTTCTTCTTATTCAATATTTTTCCGGCGTTCAGTTTGGGAACCAGCGCGTTGCTAGGTGAAAGATCACAATGCGAGCGGTCGAGCGAGCGAGCGAGTAGCAGTCGAGTGACTCAGAGTCCGAGTATCCGTGGCACAGAAACTCGTGACGGCCATTGTGATCACCTTTCTTTCATCGAGCCGCACAATCTGCTCGTGGAATTCGTAATATCGTGACGTGTGGCAGTTCGGCGTTGCGTTGCTAGGAATGAGAACAGTCTCGTTAATACAATTCAGGGATCATTCGGTTCGCTCTTGATGTCGCTATCAATTCGAGGTATCGATAGCACGAGCGCCTCCCGCAGGGATAACTGATCCGCGTGGTCATTTGGGCTTAGCGAACCGGCGGACCCGAGCTCGATATACTGCGGACCTTCGCATACATTCGCACATCCTGTGCACGGAGAGAATTTTCTCTTAAAATTTATCCTGAAAATCATGTGATCGCGAGACAATATGGCATTTCGAAGAATTTTATGAGAAATAAAATAAGTGTAGAAACGACCTTACTGGCACTTTTTTTTATTATATTATAAATTCACAACATCGCCTATTCTGTGTTCTAACGCCGATGACTAGACATGTTGTACAGAGAGATCTAAGGTTTGACATAATTTTTACATCTTTAACTTCGACGAATCTTACATTTGCGGTACTTATGTAAGTTCGTCACCTGAAGAGGACCAGTATTACTGGCCGAAACGTTGTGAATTTATAATATAATAAAGAAGTGCCGGTAAGATCGTTTCCACACTTATTTTATTTCTTCATTTCTCGACTGGCGCCAATGAGTCGCTGTAGAATTTTATGAGAGTTTGTTGAAACTTTACCACACATTTTGCTAGTAACATGTATGGTAAAATTTCAATAAACTCATGCAGTTTTTCGAAATGCCATGTCGTCCCACGATTACATGATTTTCAGGGTAAATTTTAAAATCCGTGTACACTATGTGCACACTCTTGCAAGTGATTGCGCGAATGTTTGTGGAAAAGTGGGAGCTAGACGCCAATCTAATTTAAGAATAAAAATTGGACCCAGATTTGATGTAAATGGAGCAGGACAGCCAAAGCCGAAGCTTAATTTTTTTATTCACATCTCTCAATTTAAAAAGATACGAACACCGAATTCGTCCTCGCAAAATCATTGATATACCTATATGAATATATTTTATATATTCGTTTATTATTTGAAACAATTTATTTCTTTGAATTTATGTTTTTTCTTTGTTACTGCATGTTATATGAAAAATTTGAGCTCTTTTGAATTTAAAAGTTTGGATATTTTCTGCGAGAAAATGAATAAGCTAACACAGAAAATCTCTACAAGGGCCAACAAATAAGAGATTTACTGGAAATTCTGTGAACTTTTCCTCTATTAATACACCTTCAAATAATCGCGAGTGCTGATCCGGATTTTTTGAGACGCTCGATAGGCACTTTTCTCCCGCATCCTCGATACGCAGTATTCCCCCGAGTATCTCGACCTAAATAAGAATTCTGATCCCAGAAAAAGGGAGCACGATGAGAATGACGAGGGATCTGCTCGAATCCCAGCTCTCCCCGATGTTTTTCTCCGCGCGCACGCAGGTTACGTTTGACCCAAATACGGAATTGTGCCTGTCTTGCTGCCGGAAGTTACCGTGCGGCGATATCGTTATCGGGGAGATGTCGTCGTGACGGCATAAAAGACAGGGGATATCGATAACGCCGCTGTGTCGGGCTACTCGCCTGCAAGTAACGTGGCGTGAGTGCCACTTCCATTTTCCTCGGGAGTAGATCGGCTTTTTCGGTGTGCGTGCGAAGACGGACGTCTAGAACAACGGTTCCCCCCCCGACAGCACAGACTTGATTCCTAGATGCTATCCGCCGTGCGTGAACGGCGTGAAGAATGCAAATGTGTGACAGGGACGGTAGGATGCAGCGCCACAGGAGGGGGGGGGGGGGGATCAATTCTCCTTGCACACACGAAATTATGATTTAAGGTACATTTAAAAGGGAAGACAATTGGACGTAACAATTGTTATTTGCGTCGAAAATATTGGAATATTCTATTCTTCGACTAAATAATATATAAAACAATGCAGAGAAAGACAATTCTCAAATTTGCTCCGTTTTTTTACTGGAAAAAATAATCCTATGAATGGTCAATTTATTGATTTTTTTTAATAGAGCTATCAATCTTTTTATAGTGTAGAGATTTGTTACGAAAAGATTATTTCGGCGATGAAGTATTCATAATCTTGTTGGAGTCGGATTGCATGAAGTATGTTCTGAATTAGAACGAATCAAACCTATAATTTGAAGATTTACTTTGGATGAGGCTTCGCATACCTAAAGTGGATCATATAAATTATGGATGGACTCGATCCCCGATCAAAGTATTAATGCCTCATACATAAAGTATCGCAGGAAAATGATGAACCCATAAATCAAATAAACCTTTCACAAAATATTAGCATACATATTTCCGAAATATATAGGTCGTAAAGATTGTCGGAGATTATTTTGGAATAGAGAGCCAGCCCAAATTGACACGTCTCCTCAAATATTGAAAAGGGAAAAACTCTACTATGAATAGGGTTGAGAATTTTCGATTACACTAGGCTATTTCTAGCGCGCGATGATCTTCGTGAAAATATTTTCCAAGACGGCCGATATGAAGTCCGTGGGCCAACACCGCTCGATGCAATTCCTCGATGGGAAATAACTTCGGTTAATGGAAATACCGTGGATTTTGAGGCGAGTGGCCCAAAAGCTACAAATTGATCGGGGTGTCATCGCGGATAGAGACGGAGCCTTATCCCCCGATGCTCGTAAATTTCTCGGCGAAGCGCCAGTAATCATTCCGCGTCGAAGTTATCTGTCCGAGGAATTTCGTCATTATTGGGAAGAAAAGAGTATGGTCGAAGAAAAGGATTCAGAACAATATTCCTTTATTTAACTTTTTACACACTTGTACTTTTTTTATTTGACAAAGATTGATGTTGGGGGGGAAAAAGGATAGATAAGAGAGCCAGGTATGAGGCGGCAAATTAGATCAACGATAATCTATGAATACAGTATAAAAGGAGGATGTGTGATTCGATTGGTGTCCGGTGTTTTACTTTTTACATTAAATAATGCTAAATTAGGTTTGCCATCAATTACAATTTTTACTTCTGTTCCGTCGACTTTCTTTCATTAAACTTCATTTTGGAGGAGAACAGTGGAATGTAGCTGCTGCAGCACCGTGGACTTGTGCCTCCGAAGCAGGTAGAAGCATATAAACAGGTTCTTCTTTGATTTACACGCAATGGCGTGAAAGCGCGAGCGACTGATCGTTCGTCGAACATCTCCGAGTTCGATACGACTGTTCCCCGAAACGATTCCGTCTAAAAATACCCTGACCTCACGTACAAATTGGTTCGATGTGCTGCGAGTAGAAAAGTTTCCGAATAGATCACGCTCGCTTTGATCTACTTGCTTAATAGCCTCCACTCGCGCGTGCCTATTAATCTTCAAGTCGATTGTATATTCTTATCCTTTTGCTGTGTCACACTTTTCCTATCGTCCTATCCATTGACGACGTTGAAACAAACTAACAATCATATCTCAATCACAATAATTTGCTTCCACAAACGACTTCTTGATTTATTATTTCGAACTTTTATTCTTGGGATGTGACGCACGGAAATTTAAAAATATCAACTACCTTCATTAAACGCCCGTGAAGTTTCACTTATTCCGCGGCGCGCATGTTGCGCAAATCAAAATTAAAGTCTGTCGTTTCAAGTATAAGTGAACGTTACATAATGTGGGTCACTTCAATATGGCATCCTCGACACCTTATGCTGAGTGCGCGTACTAGGATATTACAGAATCTAAACAAACAGCTAGCTTCTATTTTGACGTTGACACGGGATACGATGAACATAAAAGCTGTCCCGTCAAATTGAACGTTATGTAACGGGCCATCGATCACGATTGCGCGAGTAAGTCGTTCTTTTCTCTAAGAACTCCGAGAAAGTTACGTATGACCCATTTTTAGAATCTTGCGTTCTACATCTCGTAAATATTACTTTTTATCGTGTACGTGCACTTATTTGTTAAATATTATCTACTTTCTGTCTAATTTTATTGCTTTGTTATTATTAATTGTTGTTTTGCAAATATATGAAGTATTTCTTGCGTACCTTTAAATTTGTTAGAATCGGTATGTTGTTCAGGAGAGACGACAAGGCATTACAGAATTAATTAAGAGTATGTGACGAACTCACGAAAAACTTCATTGTAATTATGATACTGTAGCGTTTCATTAAAGTCCACTTTTGGCGCGGTAAAAAATCTTCGCTGAAGTTAAACTCATTTGTTCTGTATACGTTTGCTGGTTGTTAGTGCCTTATTATGCGTGAAGTTTTTCCGCCGGGGTAAAAGCGCAGTTTTGTGTTCTAGAATTAACTCCGCATTTCCCTTCACAGCGAACGGTTTTGCAATATTGAGTATCGCCGCGTAAAAAGAAATAGATAAACGTTAAACGAGCGTTACGGTTGAAATTTTCGTGTGCGGCATCCGAAGTATGTACGTTGCGCTGCAAACATCCAGCGAGAATTTTGGTCCGCAATTAACATTCTGCCGGCGACGGACTCGGCTGCCTTTTTCTTCTGCAGTTTCTCAAAGCATAAATTATATCGTCGCCGATGAAATGAGCGATGACAGGGTTATTGCCGGCAGAGTTCCGTGACTGACAATCGCCATGCTCGTTTTCGTGATGATATTATGTATCTCGTGATGATATTAATGTCAATGTATTCAAAGTGATTGTCTTCTTCGACGCGCTTTAAACTTCTTGAGGAACGTTTGACCAGCGAGACGAGTGAATTAAAACGTAAATAGAATTATAACATTTTTAACGTTTGTTTAAACAATTGAGATTGCATTTTTACGCCTAGCCGTTTACTTTAGCTTTCAATTTTAGACACAATGACAACCGTATTTTTGATGACAGAAATAGTTTTCAGTTACTGTTCCAAACGGTGAATCGTCTTATCGACGGCTATCGAAACGTCGACACCTACCGTGCGTTTTCCCGCAGCTTTTGGAGCCCGGCCAAAAGCTCTCGATATTAGAAACTCTATCATGGTCCCAGTTTCCACAAAAGACAAAGCGGCCATTTGTCGAATAGAACGCTTTGCCCCCGCTTGCCACGTATCGATTTTATTAGCGCTCAAGGAACTTTTTCAATTATTTCGCGTGCCCGACTAAAAGTCACCCCCCCCCCCCGCGCTCGATACATCGCGAAACCATAGAACATATATTATACGTTTCGCACGCTGCGATACAAATGGTTTCCGTAATCGAACTTGTAACTTGACTCGCTACGAACGCCGGATGCACTCGGGTCGTCGACCCGCCGCAGAAATTAAAGGCGAAAAATTATTCATTGACATTGGCTAACGTAGAATCGATAGCACCTCGCAGATCAAACTGAAAACGCCACGATCGCTCAACTGACACAGCATCTATCACGTCCGTGTGATACGAGAACAATCAATAATTATCAGACGCGCAATAGAGAAAACAGTGGAACTTTCCCATCGCTTAACACGATTGGTTTATAAACATGACTTTTCGTGCTACAATATTCATTATGGAAATATCTTGCTTGGGGGAGCAGACAAATCTAGAATATTTGTGGAATAACTAGTTCGTAGTTTTTGAATTACAATTAATTGAATAACATTTTTATTTTACGTTTTATAAAATTCTGGTTGTGAAATAAAAATAAACTTCGATTAATATGTAGAGGAAAGTCTTCTATTATGAGATAGAAGGTTTTCGATGTCCAAATTCAATCAAATTTTTTTTCTCAACGATTAAACGATTTAACAATCAATTTTCCACTAAAAGGATTTTACTCCAAGGGCAATAAATTCGTGGTGGAATCAACAGATGATGCCTAATAATTTATCAGAAATTCCGCTATCTCATGTTAGGAGCCTATTTCATAACAGAGGACTTTCCTCTATGTTACAGAGAAGTTGTAAATTCAGCGATCTGGTTTCACAGTTTTTAATTCTTGCCACATAATTTTTCGATGCTTCGTGATGCGTTTTTTTTTTGCAAACTAAGACGCGTTTCGTGCCGATCGAGCAGCCCTGTTTGGAAGTAGTTAGGTAAGATGCCGGTCGTAAAATCTTTCCGCGAAGGATGCCGTGCATCGGTGCACCCAGCATCTCTCCTGCGAAGGATGAGCTGAGGAATCGTTCACGAAGGGACCACCAAGCGGGCAAGAGTATCTCTTTCGCGTATTCTCAAAGCGAGTATACACGATTCACTCTCGATTACCGCCATGAATGGACTTCCTGATTGAATGCCATTGGCAAATCCAAATTTCTATATATAGACGGTATGAAGAACTTAATCAAGCGGTATTACAGGCAAGTGCTTAGTTTCGAAATGTTTTTGGAAAGGAAAGAAACTAAGAAACGCATTCTCTCGATCTAGTCAATTTTTGTTTCATGTTTTTTTTAATTTAATTTGCCTTTTGTGAAGATTTAAATTTTGCATTTATCACGTAGATTTTGTATTTATCATAGAGAATAAATAAGGATTTTATCAAATAAATTTTAAAATTTTTAAAGAGGTAAGCATGTGCAATATGTTAAACGCATAAACGAGCAGTGAAATAAAAGTTTTTAAATTAATAATTTAAAAAATAGGATATAAAGTTTTTCTAAACTATTTTGAACGAATGTTTTAATTGATAGATTTTATTACCATTTGTCAGCGAAATTGGTTTAAAAAATTGTTTGTAAAAATCGCAAAATAATTTAAGACAAATCTGGTTATAGATTATTCCATGTCATTCTTTATTTGATATTCGTGCAAACTTCAGATAGAAGCATCGTTTATATGTTCCGTTTCAGATCTATGCTTAACATCGAAAAATACGAAAGTCAAGTATTTTTTTTTCCTAACGCGCATGATTATTTTTGCAGAAACACATGTTCACTTCTCGCGCGCTTTGAATGTTTCACTCGGAATCATCATCAAAAGTGAACCGTGCAGATTCGCCTTTACCTTCATCTTCCATCTCTCGCGCTTTCTATCCGTCTTCTCGCGCGGTATCTCGAACGCGGATCCTGCGATCCGTGAGAAAGTCAAACAACAAGAGCGAATGCCAAGACCTATTCCGCGAGTCCGATCCGAACAGGGCTTGAAGATCGATCGTGACCTTCGGCTTTCTTGCCAGAGAAAAGTAATCTGACGGGTATACACACCGTTACGTAAGGCAACTTTTATTCCGTTTTACGTCATACTCTCATTGAATCTGGCATTCGCGATGCGAATCTTTTTCTGAGATGGACCCGTAGTAAAAACTGCGAACATGAATTTTTGACGTTTCACGCGACGGTTTATTACGAGATATTGGATATTTTATTGTTTGAATTGTGCAGTTTGCGCTTGCATTCTCAAATATGAATATTAAAATTATGGAAATAGGACAGTGCTAATGGTTAATTTTAATAACAAAATGGTGACTTGCGATACGACAGCCATGTCACACATGTTACACATATTCATAATCGTGATAATTATGAATATTGAGTATTGTACAATTTTATATTCATGATTACTTATCCTTACAAATTTTATCAAATTGTCATTGCCATTAAAATGTATTCGCTTGAGGCAGCTATCTTCAATTTTATCATCTCGTTATTACGTTTTATATTTTATTGCGTGTTTACGGATTTTAAGCACGTTACGTACAAGAAATTAATTAGTAAAGCAGTTAATAAAAACGCCGAGTATCTGAATATTCCGAACAAAAAGGTATAGAAGAAAAATTTTACAAATTACGTAAATTTTCAATTATACAAAATTAATTCATTAAATAATATTCGTAAGGTAATAACATTATACTTTATAATTACAGTCAAAACAATTAGTTATTATTTAATTAATATTGTAATATAAAACTTGAAAAATTGTAATTGTGATTTTTAAAGGTACAATTTAAAATTCTTGGAATAATTAAAAATAGTATAACATTATAATGAGGGAAAATTGAACAATAAGTAAACATCTGAATTCAAACTATGTTTCTAGGTGAAATTCTCAAGATATATTTTCCAAAACGTGCGCTATCAGATGTTTCTTCCAAATTTATTGACAATGCTATCTGGCGCTTCCTTTGAAAACGTAGGAGAAAATTTTATAAAGAATACGTTGCTTCTATTCACCTACTTGCGTTTTATTACATTTTTTTTTCCGAGAGAGAATACATGCAAGGACATATTTGATAGCCGTCATTGGTATGAGCGACGAGCTTTGCGCAAAAAACATGCAAAAGCGAACGAAAGTTTTCAATAGACGCTCACTTTTTCCAGCGGGTCGGCCGCTTCGGTCGGTCGCCGCTTCGAGCTGCAGTTAATGGAAATCGCTTTTAACGATAAACGTCCATTATAATGGCCATCTCGCCTCTCGTCTCCTCGTCCTCCGTCGGTTAAGTCGAGGGGAAAGTGAAAACTGGGGGACCGGTCGCGCGCGTTGGCGAAAAAAGCAAAAAGAATGCCCCGTCTCCCGGCAAACAGTTCGATTATCGGCACAAGAGACGGAAAGCTAATTAATGCTAGCTCGGGCTAGTATCTCGAGATTAAGCGCGTTAGAGCAGCCGCGCGTTAAAGCGCTCGCCTCGTTAGCAGTCAAGTTGCTAACTTTATTAGTTGTAATCGCGGATTATAATGTTAGTGATAATAAACGCGATACTAATGATAACCGAAAGTAATACACTCTCTCGTTGCGTAACGAGTGTAACGGATACGAAGGACGATCGAGTGCGCCGCTGATTCGCTTTGGTGCGAAGATATTTTAACAATAGGCGTTAATTAACCTAGATATACTCGTTGCGAGGTAAGGTAATCGGTAAAGCCTCGTGGCGATCGCGATGCGGCGTCTTTTACGTCATGGCACTTTATCGTCCTCTCACCGTCGCGTAATAACATCCGCGGAATCACGTCTGCTACCTTCGGCCACCAGTAACTCGAAAATGCGCCGGCAAATTTCGCCGGCATGTCGAGGCGCCGCAGCGCGCGTTGAACGTCTTTTATTTTCGGGCCGAACAAGATTGAGGACTCGAGTAAAAACGGCGAACGACGGAAACGAAACAATAGATCAGAAATGCGGTAAAAGCTCGCGCGCGACGCGAACTCGCGCCGGTCTCCCTCGGTTCCGCTTTGCAAGATGAACGATATTGAAGAACTGCCGAACGGCACTCATTCGGACAGATCGCATTGTTCTCAGCTGGTGCGGCGACGGCGATGATCTTGCCGCTGGAATTTGTCTTCCTTTCGCCGTAGTCTCTCGCAATTAGTTATCGGAAGGAACCCGGTCTGCGTTTTTATGCGAGCCTGTCGAATATCTTATCTCAAAGGAGATTTGAATAATGTTGATCCAATCGTTTTAACACCTAACGTTGAGCGTTCGAGATAGCTGCTCCGCAAATCACAACTCTAGAATAAAATTATTGATGTAACTGCTTCAAAAAATTTAAAAGTTAGAATATTATGCAGTGTATCCGATAATAAATTTAATCGCAGTAGAGCGATTAAAACTGTGTGGAAAAGTCAATATTTTGCAGTTTTCTCAAGTTAATGTTCTCAGTTAATGAGTTAATTAATATTAATTAATAAAAACTTGCGAATGCACCCACGTAATTTGGTTGAATATTACATAAGTTTTCAATTTCTAATACTTTGTAACTAAAAGTTCTAAGTCAGTAACGAGCGTGGGGAAAAGAATTCTCGGAATATTCTTTACAGAACGTCCACTTTCGACGCCTTACGGTTAACTTCGACGTAAATAATATTTCTCGTCATTTCGCAGACCATATGAGCGTTTTGCAAGACTTATGGTTGAATTCATCAAGTTCCCTCAAGCAGATAACGGGCGTTTCATCAACGTCCGTTAGCACTGACGATTGTTGGAACCGTACGATGGTTTTAACAAGGCACTAAAAATCGTATCCGAGCTTCGTTAACGAGAATTTGAGGGAGATTAATGAAATCGGCTATTGGGGCCCACATTTTTATTCTTGGATAGAAATCTCATCTCCCGCGCAGCAATCTGAACTCGATTCTTCTTAGCACAATTTTCTGTGTTTTTTTTATTAAATAAAGGAGTCTCCTATTATGAGATAGGATCTTAATATGCGATAGCGGGGTTTCTGTTAAATTAATAGGCATCATCAGTTGATTCCACCATGAGTTTATTGCCCCCGGAGCGAAATCTGTTTAGTAGAAAATTCATTGTTAGATCGTGTAATCGTTGCGAAAAAAGATTTCCGATTGAATTTAGTTGTTGAAAATCTGCCGTCTCATATTAGAAACACGTCTCATAATAGAAGACTTTCCTTTATATATTACGCTTTCAATTATTTAAGTTGACCAAACCATTTTTAAGTAGAAATCATGCGAAATGAATAGAGACATAACTTTCCATCACTTGAGCATTTTCTGCAAGCTCAACTGTAACCTTCAGTAATTAAAAATAAGATTAATCTTCAGTCTCTTCATTAACAAAGAGGTGGATGCTGATTAAGTCAGAGATGAGCTTCCACTCTTTACCGGTAATGTAATTTTGTAGAATGCCCAATTTAGATATCGAGATTACGTGGAGGGTAATCTTTCTCTTTCTCTCTCGAGCAGACAAGCGCAATTAACAATTTATATCCGATGATTTAATCGCGTAGATGATTTAATCGAGAACATTATTCTTAAGTGTAATTTTAAACTTGACCAATAGCCAGTCGGTTAAGTCGGGCACTTAAAATCCGTGTTAAATATGCACTTTGCTTGTCTTTCAGGCTAACGCACTCGAGCGACGAGCGACATCGCGTTATTTGCTTAGCCATCGAACGGGAATAATCTCTCTAAACGCGGCGATAAGGATAATGGCATTGACGCCTACAGAGTCGTCGTGGATGATTCACGTCGTCATCGCCGTCGTCGTTGTTGTCGCAAAAATGTAGCGCTAGCGCGAAACAGGTGCGCGGCATCGTATGATCGATACACTGCAATATTCACCGGAGAATTCTCTCGTAAAGAAAGATTTATTACACCACCGTGAGATCGGACGACATGACTGCTGTAATTCCGCGAAATACATTTTCAATCAGCCCGCCGATGGTATTTCCGCGGTGCGAGACTCATTTAATATTGCTTCATCCATTATTGCTTCAACCGTACGTCTGACAGGAATATGGATAATAACTTAGAAGAAGCGTATTACGATTCAAGTAAATCAAGTTAATTTGATTTCAATTGGCAAGTAAACCAGCGGCAAATAATGAAGAGGCAAGGGACGAGATCTACTCCGTCAAATTTTTCTGTAAAATTTAATTAGTTACAAGCCGTGTCTATGATATTATATCTAATTTTTTAATTCACGTTTTAATATTAAATTTTGTTACGTAACAAGAATCAAATTACGTTCTAGTTAAATTCAAATTTTCATCTCGAGATAAATTTCGCTTCTTAAATATTTTAGAATTTAAATTTCCGTGTCCCAAACGAAGAAATTAACCTTTGGCATAAATACACGAAAATAGTTTCAGCAAAGCGCAAGACAATTTTTCTCACTTTCCGATTTACGCTCGTATCGATATCTCGTGGCGAATAAAAAACTTATAGCCGGGAGAGCTTCTCAAGTGTATCTCTACAGCCTTATGGATTATCCTCGTAGAAAATCGCTGGAACGGCGGCTGCGAACTAAAAATATCTTTTCATTCATAAATTTATTACACCGCCGTCTCATCGTCCAGCGCGCGTTGCAAAATAAACTCGTTGCGCAACACTAAGCAAAATGCATTCGGCGTAAAAATAGACCCACGATTAGACGCGCTCGCATGCAACTGCATTCAGACATTGCATTAATATCGCCGGGCGAGTGTGCCATTGGCTTTCCTATTATCTGTCGGGGGCGACGAGAAACGCCGAAACGTCATTTTATATAGAGAGCGGCTTCAATTTTTGATGAGTACACTCGCCGTCCCACTCGCGTTCGGTATTTACGGAAAAAGACTCACGGAAATTAATCTCGTTAGGTTTGTAATTCTTTAATTTTCGCGTTGTGCTGCGGAGAAGCGATATGCCGAGGGATTCGATTATCATTTTAATTTGGAAAAATTGAATCGTTACATTTGTCGTTTCATTATACTGTATTTTAACTTTCAAATAAGGTGAATAATGCATACCAGGGACAGCTTATCTGCATAAATACAGATGCATGATCCAGAAGCCGCGCGCTTCTTTTTAACTACGGGGATTTCAATGTTAAGTAAAAATTCTCGAGCGACTTTTCGGTTAAACGTCATCATTTGCCTACGCAATTCGTACTTTCATTATAGACACAAGGTAATTGATAAGCTAAGTAACATTTAAGTTACAATTAAGCTAACGTGTGTGCTCATAAAATTAATTGACCGTTTGCTCTCGAGTGTTTATTTGAGAACGATTGAAGACCTGGTATTGGAAAGCTCGATTGTATTTATTTTGTCTTTCATAACTTCTCGAGAGTTAAGTTACAATTGAGCTAACGTGTCCTCATAAAATGAATTGACAGTTTGCTCTCGAGTGTTTATTTGCAAACGATTGAAGGCCTTGTATTGGAAAGCTCGAGTGTATTTATTTTGTCTTTTATAATCGTTAACTTCTCTTACCCCGTTCGTTTTCATAACTAATCTTCGCCGGGGAACGGTGTCTCGTTTGTCAAATCTTTCATTTGCGATTGCAAATCACGCTCTCGTCAAAACTTATCGCAATTATTCGCGATCGGTGCGAGGTGGCTGCGATGTCGAAACGAAAACTCGCGCGCGCTTGATTCTAATTCAGGCGAGCATTAATCATAGGGACGCTATCACGCTCACCTCTGTTACGTCGCTCCTGGCATCGAGATATAGTGGTGCAACAGTAATATCTCTGCGTGCAATTACAGCTGCCGTCGGGCGCATCAGGCCTGTCTCGCGATGTATCTCGATACCCATCACCTTTTCTCAGCCGGTCGGATAAGGCCTCGTCGCCATGTGTGTATCTCTAGGATAGCGTGACGAACGGTCTCGATGACATAAGATGACTTACAATTGCAAAAGCGATTTCGCATCGCAGAGTAGAATTGAAATTCCGTTTGGCTTTCAATCTTCTACGTAAGTTAGCAGTTTTAATCGTTTTCTGCTAAGCATTGCCTCGACGCGGTAACGTAATCAAGACTGCAATGTGAGAAATGAAATATTTTATTATTGTGTAAAGATATAAAATACGATTCGAATTTTAATTCGTTTATCTTGTTGCAATTTCCAGTTTCGCTTTCTGAAGGGTCGTAATTTTCTTGTGGAATAATATAATACCATTTCTTTGAAGTTTATCAAAAATTAAATTCACGCGAATATATTTAAATACGAAATGTATAAATGTAAAAAAAAATATCGAATATATTTTCAGCTTTGTGCGAAGTTGTTTAGCTGAACAAAGCTGGCACCTGCAGAATTGCTGCTAGCCGTATATTATCTCTGTTTCCTGTTGAGTGATGTGCATTTTTTATTTCAAATTTTCCTCGCGCGCGAAGATTGCGCGTGACGTGTCGATATCAGGCGAGAGTCTCATGCATAACGCGAGACGCGGAGCTGAAAATACAGCGCAAAAGATGCAAAACAAGAGTTTCGAGCCTGCAACGCATTCATCTATTTCCACTGCATGTAATTCGACGCAGGCCTTCCTCCTCTCTCTCTCTGTCTCTCTCTCCCTTTCTCCTCGATAATTCTAACATTTGCATTTACCGCCGGCCTGTGTTCCTCCTATCTGGTACCGTCTCTCATGAGGAACCGCGGAACTCGACGTGATTGAGCCTGAGTTTTCACTTTCACACGATTTCTATCCGAAGTTCAACGAGCGTCGTCCTCGCGTTGCATTCAAGGTGCATCTACCGTTCGTACCGCGGATCGTAGACGCGATTGCGGGACGACACACTTCCGGTCGCCTACTACTGTGGCCTTTTATTACAGGCCCGTGGACCGTGGACTACAGACCTATGCTATCTTCTCTCGCGGAGAAGTTGGTTGAACTCCAATTTTCGTGCATTCAACAGCCCGCGCGTTGCGTCTGCGATATCAATTAGGATGACGGGCGGGAATGTGACAAACAAATTTCGCTAACGTCTAAACGGCTCGCGATGAACATTGACCGATGTGACCTGTTGGTGCCGCATCTGGTGGTTAATATCTTCGATTGACGTCACACATAATCTTCTTTCCGGTCGCCTGATTCCCGGTTCTTTTATTTTCTCTTACCTTTACCGGCCATTTTTCTTTATCACTTTCATTACGTTTTGATGACATGATGTAAAGTGAAATGAAGAGAGTAAAAAATTCGTATCGTCCAGCAGATTTTAATTGAACCTTGCCTTAAAAGAATATGAGCTAAAGCTTAATTGCCAGAAAATATTTAATGTTAAAAAGGACAAAGAGATGCCTGGAGTGTCTTTATTGAATAAAACTATGTCTAATTTATCACGGCATTTGCAACTGGAAAGATATCCACGCCTTCCGGCGCTGAATCTTTCTTACGAAAGATAATTTCATCCGTACAGCATTCCTTCGTTCGCGTGCCTTCGTTACATAACGCCTTACGTCCCAGTAAAAATTTAGCAAGAGTCTTTTTGACAGAGGCTGCACGTTTCTTTTACGTCGCGCCTCCCATACCAATTTAATAAGTTGCTTTGATCGCGAAAGTAACGAAATTAATTAGTATCCAACTGATTAATACGAAGCTGCGCGTCGCGACGCCGCTCTCGGCTTCTTCCGTCGCCGTTGGACGCGTCCACGATTAGCGACACGTCGCCGTCGCCGTCGCCGACGTCGTCGTCGTCGTCGTCGGCCAGCGTCTATTTTCGCATGCTTCACCGGTCGATACTAGGCTAGATCCAATTACCGGTTACCGCGGAATATCGTCTCTCGCACGTGGCTACGTTTATCATGCACGGGCACGCGTTCACGTGGCGAATGTACATAATGGCTCGTATTAAACAATTAATTTTTTAATGAAATTATTTAATTAACGGAACACGTCCATCTATAAACTATATCAAGTCACGTAAACCTTGAGTACGCCGCCATTAAGTTACTCGCGAAAAGCACGAAAGGGTCGATAAAATCATCTCATGTTTTTAAGGAAATTTTATAATATCAAATCTCTAATTGCACAAGGACTTAATTGTTGAAAAATATATCGTTGATACTTATACATTCAATGATGAAAACTAATTAAGCAAAATGTTATGAATAATTCAACGCACTTTTATGTAATTGCGCGCGTTATATTGGGTAGGTAAAAGCAATGGAATAATTTTTTAATTATGCGGTTGTCATTGCTTCCCTCGAAAGCCCTAATCACGAATGAGATTTCTGTGTCTCGTTAACTGAATTTTCTTCATTAAATTACCGCAATTAGCTGAATTCTATAGTAACACCATCCCGCGTCTGCCTGCGCTCGGAGAATGTAATTCCTAAATCTAATTCCTATCGGCGCTCGGTGTATCTGCATTTAGCAAGATTATTTCTGCCTGCCACTTTCGAATGAAATTACTCGTTTCGTGTCACCTATTTTATCGCATTATTTCTGCGTGCAATCGATCCGGAAGAGAGGAGCAACGTTTCCTCGTGATCGATTCGCGTTTTATTGCCGCGATTGAGACGCCATTTGTGTACCGCGTGGCGGAAGGAGTATGTTTTTACTGTGCACGCGTACTCTCGTATTTCGCACGCGAGCGGCGTTTTTGCCGGCACGAGGCGAAAGCGCGAATGATATTTATCGACGCTCGCGAGATCCGACGAGATCGGCCTTTTTTTTCCCCCCCATTCCTGTCTCTTATCCCGCACTCTTCCCGCTTTTGTTTTTCTCTCGCCTCGCTCGCGGATTTGCAAGCATCGGTGTCCATTATCTGCCTCCACGATGGAATACTCAACGGAAATAGACGACCGCGGAATTCGCGCGTACGCGTTAAAACGCGAAAATAGTGCCTGGCATTTCGGGCAATAGCCGTGCCAGCAGTTTTGTCGTGCCGGCTGTTTTTTTTTTCCTGTTGTGCTTCGATCCAGCGAAATCGTTAACGTATGCAGATGTTGCACGCTTACGTCCGCGGCGTAGGTATATTTAATGATGACGAGACGATTATCTAACTCAGCGTTTTAAAACATTAATTTCGTCCAGTTCGTCTTCGTACGGACAAAATTTTGCTGTCGCGAAAAAAAAACTCACTCGTAGAAATAAATGTCTTCGTATAATTCGCTCATTACGATTCGATTGATCGCGCGGATTTTGTCCTTAACGCCAAGTGAAACAGCCACGTGCTCACGTTCAGAGTTATTTAATGGTCGTTGTTCAGCACAAAACGCCCGGGCTCTATTCTGAAACGGAGCTATTGGACATTCTAGCGCAGTGCCTAATGCAAATAGTACCACGCAGTCTAAGCGCTCGCCGAGAGCCGCGATAAACATAGACTTGCGTGCCTGCGAACTAATTAAGCCGGCTTCTCTCGCTGGCCGCAAATAAAATTAATGGAAGCCCAACGGGCTCGCGATATATTTCCACGATCGCCTTTGATAGACTGGCGAACGCTTTTCCGAAAATATCACGTTTGGAACGCTCGTCAAATCCACTGTCGAGGGGGAAACCGCTGACCAAAATCTTGTACACCAATGCCCACTAATGCCCAGTGGGAATTACTTAATTTTATTATCTTATTTTATCTTTATAATAACCCAGCAAGGCCTAATGCCCAAACTAATGCCCAAAAAATGCCCAGTAACGCCGCAAATCCGTACACCGCAATGCCCTCAGCGGTTTCCCCCTCGTCCACTGTGCACAATTAATATTGTACAAAGATTTTAAGGCGCGTAACTTAAATATAAAATAAATACTTAATAATAAAATGTTTACTCGCGCGTTTACGTCCATTTTCACGTAAGTTCCTTCGTGGCGCGGAACGCAAATGCCTGCGTCGATGATAGGATCCGATTGCGTCGACTATTGATAGCGATTAAGTCATTGTCACGTTATCGAGTATATATCACCTTCGTGAATGGCCATGGAGAAATATTCTTGCCGCTTGGCGAGTATCCGCGAGTTCTCAGCCCGGACTGTATTGTTCGTTTTAGTAGTCTCTAGTCGTGCCGTTTATAAAACGGTAGACAAATGGTATGGTGGTAATGGCAGACAAAAAGCATTGTGTGAACAACGTGCGATTCTTAATAAGAATCTCACGAGGTACACCCTGATAAATATCTTTCGCTTTTCATGGTAATTTAGTGAAAAGTGCATGCCGCGAGATATACATCTTATATAACTCTATTGTTGTATTAATTAATATTGATCTTTATCCACAGCTTCTATCCAATTTCTTCGAGCGAATAATATTTTATTTTAAACACACAGTTTGTAATTTTAATAAATTTCAGATATACATATGTATGCATATTTATATATTTTATCTGAAAAGACAACTTTATCTTTTTCGTATGCTTATCTGGTGCATTTTTTTTCATGATTAGATTGTTATACACAGTTACGTTTCATTATAAAGAAAATTTATTTCCCATTCGCATGTTTTTTTTTAAATGCGCACGTAGAAACCAGATCGCAGATCGCAATTCGCGTTGGCCGCTGCTTCGACGGAGCGATTTCGCGATCCCGAAAAATCCCGCACGCTTCGAATAAGATTCTCGATTATGTTGCGAATCATTTCCGGTCGTAACCGACGATTCCCACGACAGTTCTTATCGGATGCCGCGACTTAGCGGCGGGAGGTCTACCGCGAACGGCAGGATTTAAACGGGGCTGCAAAAAAAATAGTATAATAGGAAATGAGAAAAGAGAGTCGCGCGATTACACGCATCGATGCCCTCCTCGTCCGCCATTCTCTTCCTCCATCTTTTCCATTCCTCGTCTCTCGTTGCGTTATTCATTGTTCCTGGGGGGGCGAGCGTCGTTGCGCCGTCACCCTGTGTCTCTTCTGCGCCTCTCGTTCGGGCTCTCGCGCGGTCGTACGCTCGACAAATTAAACTTCAACTCGCCCCGAAGTGCTTCCCGCTCGCGTGAGACGCGTGCACACGTAGACACATGCACGCCCTCGATTTAGTCGCGTAATAACCAAAGTTTCTCTCGGGTGTCGAAGAATTCGGCACTTTCGAAGCAGGACCGATGAGATATGCCACAATTTGTGCGATACTGCCTGAAGTTCTAGAATACTAATAACGAAAGATATGCATGTACGTGAGATACATCGTTGAAAGGTAGTAAATTAGGGATGGCTGTTAATAATCGAATATCTGGAGCGTTTGGCCAAATATTTGCCGCAAGATCTTTATGCTAGGAAAATTAAATTAATATATAAGTAACGTGAAATAAAATGAACATCGACATTGTTCTAAATTTAATTAATGTGATACTCTCGACATACTCATTTCATAAATGAATATTCGTATTTATGAGTTAATGTGTCAATAGATTGGCCCGTATCAAAAGAATTTAATATTGTAGAACGAATATAATAAAAAATCAGATATTCATTAAAAAGGCATAAAAGTGGACGTAATTGCTATTGAGGAAGAGAGAAAGAGGTATGCAATATTATAATATTTATTTATATTCTCATATTCATTTATATTTTCATAATGTCGTTATACAAGCACCGATATGTATACACCGTATTTTTAATTAAATTGATATTATTATTTTAAGAATAATGACAAAGTAATTAAATTAAGTAATTGAATTGTTTTTGCGCTGACGATATCTTGAAATTAGTAGAGAGCGCGATTCTCTACGATCTGTCTCCACTGAGAATACGAATTACTATTACATCAGCATCGCAATTATAATATTGCATCGCGAGGTTGCACGTCGAAAATTTCACATCGTCCCGTCGACGCTGTTTCGTGTTACGTATTGGCCATTCATATATTATATAATATTCTGTATTGCTCTCTTCTTGTATTATTTATTTTTTATTGTTTTATTATTTTTTTAATTATTTCTCATATTGCATATTTGTCATGGTGAGGTGCCGACAGAGACTACGAACATAATCAAAATTAGTATTGCCTTCGAATATTTTGCAAACAGATATCTTACTTTGGTGTACCCTAGGCCTCGTTTTTATACTCGTCTTACCGTACTTAAAGTGCAATTCCGAACAGTCTCGACCGCATTTTCCGTCTCCTCGTCCTAACTTATGAATTTGTAATGACAATTTAATGGATCGTTGAAAGGAAGTGTTGAGCTCTTTACAGATATTAAAGGGGCGTGTTAACTTATTGTTAAGTTATATTGCAAAAGCGTGTTTTGTAACAAGAGGACAAATATGAAGACAATATAGATTGTGTCTTTATAAATCTTTATTAAACGCCTTATAAGTATATTATAAACATATTTGATATGTTATTTTTATCGCAAAGATGAATTAATTTAGAAACATAATTTTAACTATCAAAAGTTAATTTGTTGCGATTATCAATACTGACCTACTTCATTTAAAAATTATTTTTTATTCAAGGAAAAAATTGATAATATACGTACTTGATTAATATCAATAATATTGGTTATATTAAATTCGTTGATATAAATTTGAGACTCATAAACTTTATATTTTCATATAAAGTTTATCAAGTTTTTATTTTTTTAATAGAATTGCTGTATTTTAAAATTGTATATAGCGTTTGCTATTAATGTGCTTGCAGTTCTACGATTTCTTTACATTGATCGCGATACACGTGCTCTCAATAATTTGATAGAGTTCTTGCGGATATTCAACAGCCAGCGGGTCGGTTAAATGCGGTTTTACATCTATCGATCGAAAGCGATCTTTTGAAAGAAAGAGAAACAAGTGCGCGAATTATTTTCGTCATTTAAAAGTTTAAAGTAATTAAAGTAATCTATAACGGACCCCGCACTCCTACTGGAATGGCTAAAATTGCTGCAACTTTGACAAAATAGCGTGCAATAACGTCTGACAGTTTTCCGATGAAGTCAACACGAACGCGCTAGCGATCGTACACTGCCAAAATAATTCCGGCGGTAAAAATAGGAAAACGAATTACGCCTAATTGCAATTACACGCTTACTCGCGTATATTTCTCCTCATTTAACGGCGCGGTTCTTATGTGCACTTCCAGGAGTAAAAGGCTTCTCATCTTAATGTACGCTATTTAATTAGATATTTTCTGTGCACTTTGCCATTTTCATTCGTTACGTTTCCATTTCTAGCCGCGGGACTTAACGCCCGTGCCAGAACGATGTCTTATGTAATATCGCTGGGAAGCCCCGACTCGTCGGCAACCAATAGAATCAAAACTATCACTCGTGTGTATTTACACGATGTCGATTTCTGCCGGTCTCAGTATTATTTGCTCGATAATCGTGTTACTATACGTCCGCACAACCGCGTCACGTTGCGAAAACAATTCTCTTCTGTATGAAACGTTTATAGAAAATCGTTAGGAGATGCGCGAGTAGAAATTGGAAATTAAGAATTCAGCAACCCTACCCGAGAGAAAATCTAAGTCGTATACACTGTAAAAAAATTACATGTAAAATTACAATTATTATAGCGGGTAATATCATATGGAATCATATCTTTTGAAGGTGTATATTTACATACGTCAGTAAATTTACACCTTGCAGGTAAAATTATTACCTCACATAATAAGTAAACTGCTTGGTTTTAATTGTGTAAATTTTTCATCATGTATAAATAAGTATTTACACGACAAAGAGTAAAAATATGCCTCGGTGGTCGAATTGGTTGAGACGCCCGCCTAGAGAGAAGCGAGGTCCAGGTTCAAACCCTGGCTGAGGTAATATTTTTCGCAATAAATTTTCTGTATTATTAAAATTGCCAGATACGGTCAGTAAAAATTACTGATGTTAAAAAATTTTTTTAAGTACATAAATTTATATGTTTTTGCTATTAATAGTGTAATCGCTACATTTATTAGGTATGTAATTTTACAGTGTAGGTCATTAAATCGACATATGCTCAATTTTTTGTCATTTTCCGTTTTTGAATGCTCTGCGTCATATTCCCGATGCTCCAAATTATAATTAGCTCATGAGTTGCGGTCAGACGCATCATCAACGTGCTCCAAAGTCATATTTTTTCAAACAGCAGCTCTTGGAGCACCCTTTTAATATATTCAAATGCCACAAGTATGTATACTACGCTTAATTTTTTAGCACATGTCGTATTTAATGATTACTTATATGACTTAGATTTTCGCCTCGGGTATCGACTTTGGACTTTAACTCTGTCGCCGTAGACCCTTTTGCGTTCATCTTCAGCGCAATAATAGAAAATACATAAAAATTAAAGTTACACACATTTAAAAGCGGAGCTTAGTCTGATTAACAATTTATCCAATACGGAGAGTTACGAGATTAAAATTAGCGATGTAAAGTTATTAATATTTCATTTCAAAACGCGCTGGCTCTTGTTCGCGTCTGCTCGCCGCTATTTTCGAGTGTCGTTGAAAATAGGCGACGGGCAAGTCGAGATCTCCGCCGATCTCGCCGATCTCCTCGCGCACCCGACGATTCGTCCGGTCGACCCGGCAAAAAGTGCAGTGACCGTTATTTACGGTTATCCTCAACTCCGAGCAAGTAGGTTGGTCGTGCGCATAAAGCGCGCACGCGATATGCCGCACGCGCTCCGCGAAAGACCGAGGGGATCGGCCCGTCGACTTTTTGCGCCGTGAAATCGATTTTCCGTATTCCCTCCGTCGCGAAAGAGAGTCGTGCGAAATCACGACCGCGTGAGAATCGTCACGCAACGAGCCGCCGATCCGAGGCGAAATGTAGGCCGGAATTGATTACTTTGAACAAATTCGGGAGGCACGACTGTTTGACCGTAAATGAAATTGAATGGGCGTGACACGTTCGACACGTTCATGTTTCAAATAATTAAAAAAAAACGCAGGTGAGAGGTGTGCGTTGTAATGAGAGAGAAGTAGATTTTATAATATGTTCCGCGCGACGCTTTACGAGGCGAGGGGGCTCGAAGAGAAATTAAGTGTTTTATGTCTCGTATTTCTTTATATGTAGAGCTTGCTGTACGGATTCAATCATTTTGAACCTTTTGCTGAGCAATATTAAAATTAAAATTGATGTTAATAGTTAAAACAGTTGAAGGTTAGTAGGGACAATGTGAGCCGTCACCTGAACGAAGCTGATAAATTACATAAATAAGTTCTAGTGTAAAATATATTATAAGATTGGTAACATTATGATACAAATTGAACGTTTTGGTCTACGCGTGTGACCCTCTTCAGCAGTACAATATCAAATATATAAACAATTGGACTATGATTTTTGCTAAACAGTTGCTAAATATTTGGAGATTTTTTCCTAACTTGAATCTCCTTACTTTTTAAAATGAAGAATATTTTTTACGCATTTCTGAGTACGACGTTGAATCTTATCTGATGATCTTCTTTACGGAGATGATGGACTTTGACGTACGTTTCACGTCATCTACGACGAATCCTCGTTAAGACTTCCTGATGACGTCGCTCTCTGCATACTTGCAGATTTGCAATGGGCAAACTAGATCTAATGGCTCGTAGGAGCGGTTCTGCGCGGCATTGTAATCCGCGATGCAATCAGCGAATGGCGTTATAACGGATTGTTGCGTGCGAAACGAATCGGCAAGTATGCATGCCGCAGCAGAGTTTGAAGCCGAAAATCGCGATGCAGACACGGAGAAATTTCAACGGTACGTTCGCCCTCGTGGCGCGATGTGTTGCCATGCGGATCTGGTGAATCGCGTGAATCGGAAAAATCGGAAATCGCCGGGAAATACAATCAATCGGGAAAATCATTTCGCCGTCGCGAAATGAAATCGCGTAAAGTTCGCGTGATTTGTCGTCGCGACGTATAATTTGATTGATGAACGAATAACGCGAGCCACACCGCGCGTAAGAGTTACGGTTCGAGGGAGAAGAGACTATCCATCGTGTCGGGTGCAGACAGCTTTGATCGCGCTCTGATGCCCTTTCCACACCTAAGGATGAGCCTGCTTGCGGCACATCCGACTCGAGAAGTTACACAGATGCTTTAATATGACCGTTACACTAAAGTGTGATTTTTGTATAATTTTCCTATGACTTTCATCGTCTTCTTATGTAGAAATGGCATCTGAGTTCATAACGGTCTCGATTTTTGCTCGTCTATCTGCACTCGACCAGTGGATCATCACGGAAAACAGTGAATATTCCGAGGGGTAAACCGCTGGTCAAAATCACGTACACCAGTGTCTATTAATGGGCGTTACTTTATCTTATCTTATTTTGTTTTATTGTATCTTGTTTTATCCTTTTTATTTTTTTAGATTCTTTATAATGTCCCAGGCAAGGCCAAATAACACCCACTAATGCCCAAGAGATGCCTATTAATGCCTAGTAAGGCCCGAAATCTGTACACCACAATGCTCTCGGCGGTTTAAATCTCGGAATGAATATTAATTATAATTCACTGATTCACAGTTACATAAGTATAGTACTGAATTATTCAGTGCTATAGAGAAAAGTTCCTTATTATGAGATAGGGGGGTTTCCGTTAAATTAATAGGCATGGTCTGTTGATTCCACCATGAATTTATTGCCCTTGAGGCGAAAATCGCGATGCTGTTAAATTCATTGCTACATCGTGTAATCGTTGCGCAAAAAGATTTGTGAACTTGGGTGTTGAAACCTCGAAATCTCTTTAGCTCTCTTTGCTAGTAATAAATAACAATAAATCAATTTTGGTCAACCTTAACTGGCAAGTGTTTCTACCCCTTTTTTTATTAATGTCTATCACATATTGTAGCGATTCATTAATGTATTCTCTGTATCGTACGAGGTTTTTAATCTCGATTTTTGATTGTACATTTTAGAAATTGCCTGAAAAGGACCAAAACCCACGGTCGAAACGTTGCTGTGTAATTTTTGAATTTATTGCACTACACTTGCCAGTTAAGGTCGACCGAAATTTATTTATTGGGTGCTGAAAACCCGCTCTCTGTCTCATATTAGAAACCTATTTCACAATAGAGGACTTTCCTTTACTTATAACTGTTTTCAGTGGTAATACATTGATTGACTTTTAGAGAGTGCTCACTCGAATGAGCCACAAGCGGGATCATTCTTGAATGCGGAAAGGGCATGACGGCATTGTCGCGGTGGCGATTGTTTGCGTAAGCCCGACGGCAAATACCGGGATTGTACGCGTCGGCAAAACGCCTCGCGGCCGCACAAATATCGGCGGTGGGCCGCGTCCGCCGTTATTGTTTAATAAGCGTCAAGGCTGAATGCCGACCGTGGCGTAAGTGCGCGACTTATTGCCAGATGCCGCCAAGTCAAACGCTGTCCCTATGATTCACCCACGCTTCGCTGCCGTTTAAGGACTCGCTTTACGGGCCCCCCCTGCGTTTCGCTTGGAGAACATGTGATTCTTTCTCCCGCTTCGCCGAGATCGCTGCGACGTGACGTCTCGATAATGGACCACGTCACGTCTTGCCAAAAATTCGAGCTCTGCACGTCCGTAATTAAGGAAACCTTTCGATTGTTAATTTTCAACATCTCGAATTCTCTTGTTCTCTTACTCGCACCGTATGAATGTAACTTGCACAATCGTTAATTTTTTATTTACGACTTTTATTTTAACTTAATCTTCAAATCGCCGAGGAAAAGTGACGCAAATCAAATTTGTAGAATAGAAAGCTATCTCTTGACATTATTCTCAGCCGCTGCCTCGGCTATTTCTAAACATTTTTATTCGCCATTTATAGCGAAAACAGCAATTCGCGACAGATGAAAAATGAAAAGGCGCGGTTAAGTAATAATTTACGTTTCGCGAAACGCATGCTTGCCTTTATCGCCGCTTAATAATATTCCCTCTATGCTGTCAAACATTTTTGTATGCCACCTGATATTCAGTCCCCAGCAACCCGTTGACGTTTGTAAAGTTCCCCGGCAGAATGGATAATTTCATGGTGGCGTGTAATCGGGCAGGATCTCTCGATCGTGATTAATTCTTGATACGCGGGTGGCGTATGAGCACGATGTATGCGTGATCCCGCGTACACGTGTGCCTCGGGAAAACGCGTCACAGAGTTTGTTTACATGTTCTACAACTCGCGTTACTCGTGCGGCAGCAATTAATAGACATCCATCCCGTCGCTTAACGTGAATTACATCAAACGCGCGATAGAGCCGTCCTGAAACGTGCACGGATTCGTGCATACGTACGTGTTGATTTTCAGCGAATCCGGAAGGTTTTTACGTGGAAACTGTGGGATGACACCTGAAGCTGTTATATCAACTCCACTGACCCTGTCATTTGTGGCGTTCACGTACTCTCTAAACGTCAATCAGTGGATTATCACTGAAAACAATGAATAGTCACTGATTTACAGTTACGAGTATACCGCTGTAATATACTTATAACTGCACTGAAAAAAATTTCTGGTTGAATATGGACGAATCAGATAATTCCTTTAGGATTTACCAGAATTCCTTTAGGATTTACCAGAATTTCCTGTTTAGGATTTACCAGAATTCCTTTAGGATTTACCAGAATTTCTGTAGGATTACAGGAAATTCTGGTAAATCCTAAAGGAATTCTGGTAAATCCTAAAGGAATTATCTGATTCGTCCATATTCAACCAGAAATTTTTTTCAGTGTGCGAATCAGTGACTATTCACTGTTTTCAGTGAGAATTCACTGATTGACTTTTAGAGAGTACGCACCAGGGAAAAGATCTTGGTTGCTGCGTCGGTTGCCTTTATCGATAATGACGAACGGCTAAACGAAAGATAGAATTTTGTAACGATTAAGAAGTTATGTATTTGTCAAAATTATTATTTGTTTTATCTTTGTTCACGCAAATAATTCCCTGGTGCTTACGTATGCTTCATGTATTTAAATCTAATCTACAATGTGCCCTTTGCATCCAGAAGCATTCTATTTCGTAGCCAATAAATACGTTTGAAAAATTTGTGAAAGTTGATAAATTGTACAATCATACTGTGTCGACAAATGTTTTAGACGTTTTGACTTGCTTATGTAAGGATGTTTCTAGACGCAGAGAGCACATTGTAGATGCGGCTTTAATGTGAGAGCGGAGAAAATAACGAAAATGGCAGCAACTGTTTAGGAATGAAAGCTTAAATGAGTTGAGCGGTTTCAGTGCGAATTCAGCTGTCACTCGAATGCCTTTTCTAGATCAATCTTTCTCATACGAATAGACTCCTACTCTTTCACACTTGTCGACGCGTATCTATTCGGAACCAGAACAATCAATATCACTTTACGACATGAAAGCAGAAAGACAAATGTCACATGTCCGTACACACGATATTAGTCAGACCTGTGGGCTTCAGGAAAATATCGTACAGTAATTTAATGTACAGTCTTATTCATTAATATGCCTGGACCTCAATTTTATTAGGATTCACACTTTCGTAATCTTTATTCCTATCTACACATCGATCTTTCAGGCTGTAGTTGACACAGCTTCTATAGAAGTCTGTGGTAATACACACATGATGCAGCCTAAAACTCAGTGATTTGTGCAGATGAGAAAAATGATGAGAAAAATGCAGGTTCTGGCATTAATAAATAAGACTGTACATGTCATATACGCGTCCAATAGTTCTTTTTTTTTTAAGAATGATATTAATCGTTTCAGTTACATTTCATAAGAAAGCCACAAAACAAAATGAGACAAATTAACCGGGCAAGCACACACACAAATAAGTCTCTACTTTCAGTTGAATATATTCTGTCCTGAGTCCGTTAGCAACGTATCACGCAACGATGATTAATACGATGTCCGAGATAATTAACGTCTAGTGCAGTTACGATAGCGCGATATTCCTGACAGGCGCGTCTAATCAACGCTCATAAAATGAACCGCAAGGGGAAATCCTTGTATGTAGGTCCAACCCGTGCTGCAGCTCGGGCCATCGAACCTTTCTCCGCTGCATTGCGGGCGAATTCGTGTATTAATGCGAAAAAGAAATTGTGTTGACTTTCGTTAATTCTCCCGCTTGCGCCGGTTTAGTTATTTAACAATCGTCTCCCCCCAGTTCCAAAATGCGAGCGCAGAAGGAAATAAATAATCGGAAGGTAGTAAATAATCGGTGAACAGGTTTTCTAATGTGTACACCAATATATTTACACGCATAAAACGCACTATAAATAAGATGTACATGAATTATTAACGAACGACTCTATATCGCATTTTAATTGCCTTCGTGCATCGTATAATGCTCCGCGTCTTACACGCGGAACTAATGTCCTTAATTGTTTCGTAACGTTGCAGAATCAATACCACTTGCCAAGTATCGCTGATCCTATTAAATTGAGTATCGAAACAAATAGATGCGCTACAGATTAACGCAAATTAGCACTTTGCCATTACATCGACAAAGCCTATAGTGTATCAAATGATCGTTAAGGTAACGAAGTTTACACGCGACAAAATCTCTCTCTCTCTCTCTCTCTCTCTCTCTCTCTCTCTCTCTCTCTCTCTCTCTCTCTCTCACACACACACACACACACACACACACACACATTAAAATAAATAACGTAATTAAAATCGTATCTTTTGATTGCAATAAGGAAAGATTTTTTGCAGCCGAGAGTATACCTGGGAGTCGCGATTTTCCTAGTGTCGCGAATATTTATACGAATGAAATTTCTGTAAGTGACTCACATTGCGGTGCTGTCATTGCGGAAGCGTAATGCCGACGAGTTTACATGCAACTTTTATAAAAGGAAACACTCCACAAGTTGCGCCCAACGGAACGGATCTTCTTGCGCCTCGTTGTAGCTCTGTACCTGCAGCGCATGATTGCGTAATAATGATTCATTCGATGACACCACGCGGTGTCCTCGAAATGAACGCCCCTCATGAAGAACCATCATTTGCGTTATGGTAAACACACTTGTCGTCCGGTTGCGAAATGTGCCGTTCTTTTAAGCCGGACGAGAGATTTGTCGCTCCATCAGTCAGGCTGATAACGTAATGATGCTTCCGCCGGTGCTTTAAATATATTCAATGAGGACTCGCCCTGTCTTGAAAGATTTCTTTGCAAATTTCATAAGCGTTTCTTTTCGAAATATCTTGACTAACACACCTTATTTGCCGTTTTACTTTCAAAAGCATAAAAAATATTACAGCTGTGTGTACAATAACATATTAATATCATTAATCGCGTTAAAAGATACCTCTGTGAACCTGACAACTGACTTTTCGAAAAAAAAATTTTAAATAGCGGAAATGGTAGCGTTTGTAGAAAAAGATTATCAAAATATGAAATTTTACGTATAAAATGTGATAACTCTCGCATCTTTCTTATTCACTTTGTTCACTTTAAACTGTTCTAGATGTGATCATAATTCTTCATTATTTAAAGCCGCGATATATGGCGAGTTAGAATAATAGCATCACAGCGTAATTACAAATTAACATCTGTTGTAAAGCTCTTCGTGCGGTTGGCGGTTGTTATTTCAAATATTTTACACGCGGTTGTAAATGTATCTGCACATTATGCAGCATTATAAAACGCACAATTAACAAAGGGCCTTTCATCCGAGTATCCCTTTGAGTCACGCGAGGGACTTTGTTGTGGAGCAGCAAGTTGTAATTGGGTCGCCCTGAGCACCTGTCATCAGCCACTTAATCCTGAATTGCAAAGGAAAACGGGTTAGTGTAGAAAGTGTCAAAGGAAAATGTGGTTTAGTGTAGAAACAATGTATTATATGCGTAACGTGTTAAATAGAACCGCAATGAAACATATTTCACCGATTTTCCTCACGTTTGGAACGCAATATACAGTATTCATGTGAAGTGCTCGATAGTAAGTTTTCTCTAATGGAAATGAAATGGAAGATGTAAGAATATTTTCTATTTTCATAAAATTATCATTACAATTAATGGCTGATTAATTAACATATAATATTTATTTGAAACGTCTGATAATATGTTTTCTCCAATAACAATGAAATAAAAAATATAAGAATATGCTGTTTTCGTCAAATTATAATCACTATTAGTAGTAGGATAATTAATTAATAGGAATATTTTCTTAAGTCGTAATTGTGTAATTACTTTATTAACATTAATTGCATTGTAACAATCCCAGGATAAATAAGACACAGATACAGTATGCTTTTATATAAAATTAAAGTTTTAAACATTTAATAGTCAGAGTCTAGTCTAATTATCAGAGCCTAGACTCGTGTCCAATTCTTTATAGTTACGTTTAGAGTAAAAAATTTTTTTACAAACTACTAACGTAAAACACAAGACGATTTGTATAATTATTCGGTATGGAAAATCTCTCGGGAGTTGTGCTCGGAATATTTATTTTGCCATACTGAATGTTGGCGTCACACGCTCTGTCACAAAAAGAGTTAATGTTGCAGAAGAGGGTGACTCATTAAAATCGCTCAAATAATTATATGACGGACGTTTTCACTTTTTCCACGCGTCGGCCTTCGAATGGAAATATGCGGTCCAAGCTTACGATAGCCTCGGGACAATTTGCTCATAATGCGCATTTATAATCCTCCGTCATCTTTTGTGGGTGTAACTTCGGTTTTTTTCTTGCCTCTAAAAAGACAGCGACGTTCATTGGCAGTGTAACATTATTGTGTAACGCGTGCAGTGCAGGGCGAATTCTTCGTACAAAACTTTACCTCGAGCGTGACGATCGGAGATGGAGTGTCTTAAGTGTGTTCAGCGTCGATATTCCAATAATGGTGATAACGATAAAAGTTTCTAGTTTCATCAAATTTTCTTTTTTTTCCCCTAAAATGTCAGCAGAACTACTTTGTAAAGTATAAGAAACTAAATCGATACGACAAAACGTCTTCAAATGCTCCGTAATAGTTTGTTTCTGTTAAAATGCGAAACATATGTACTTACAGGAGAAAATACAGAAATATATGAAATAGAATTTTAAATTTAAGCTGCTAGTAGGATTTTCAGAAAAATATAAAACTTAATGTATCACTGAAAATGTAAAACATGAACCATGAATGTAAATGGCTCCAAGTTACAACGAATGTCTCGTATATTTCCACTTTTCTGTTTACAAAACAAAAATATTAAGTATTACAGATATATTTATTTTTTGACAATGTCTGTTGCAGTGGTACAAAAATAGCTGGTATTTCGCTCGAGACGTTAAAGTTCGTTTAACGTATTATCTGGTCAATTTTGCAAGGGTGCCGTTTGCCTTTTAATTCGTTCAAGCGACATTTTCATTGAGTGTAGTTGCGTTAGGAGACATTAACTCTCTGGAGACTGATGACACTGAATGACCCCTTTTCTTGTGCTCGTTGCAGGGGTGCTGGAGATGGCGGCTACCGAGAGCACGATCCGATTTAGCGGCCACACGTTGGACAAAGCGACCAAGGCCAAGGTGAGTTCGGATTTAGTTTCAACTGATTATTCCATTAAGATAGGATCATAAGCTCTCTGCATTCATTCGGAATAAATGACTCAATATACAGAATATCGTAAAACTTTGACCCGATTGTATCAAGATGGTGTGTTCCAATTAATTTTGAAGATATTTCTTTACGATAATAATTGTCGCGCAAATAAAATATTAGACATTCAATAATTTCATAAGAAGCTTGTGTTATTTAAGATTGAGTGACGGTACGATTGTAGTCTCTTTGAATTAATACATTTTTGAATCTGTCATTTTGCTAAGACTCTTCAATTTTTTCGCATTTAAATAACACTGCAAACACATACATCAGTACCTTAAATATTCGATGACGAAGGGCACGTAAACCGATTAAACTTTCTCACCAACTTTCGTACTTCGACGCGAGGGAACTTGTATGACAAACACGTTACATAATGTAGTATAGTGATTGAACTACTTCATGAACACAGCTCCCATATCTTAACAAATCTTTAATCTGATCACGGACCTGCCGTACGGTCAACCGGTTAAAAGAACGGTAAGAGAAGTCGGTGGAAGAGTTATTACATCATAGCTGATAATTTAATATTCGCGCCTTCTCAATTGTCATTACTCGGCGAAGAACCTTGAATGTCCAGGTACATTTGTATGAGCGAGAAATGTGGGTCAACGCCGGAACAATTTTAACCGGCGTACGTAGAGGTAATGTCGACGAACTGTGTTGCTAATTAATGGTCGCCGTTTTAACAAGAGATGGGCATTGCGATATTCTATATCATCCCGCGTGGTTGGATTTAATCTATCGGCCGCTATTCAGGATTACAGTTAATAACGTAATAAATTTGCAATTCCGTCTGTTGACTGTATTATGACGAGTAAAATTACGAATGTACGGATAATTTCTATTTACGATGCCACTTCTGTGAATCTCGTGAAACACGAGACTTTGAGAGAAATGCGTATTTACATTTCACGAAGGACACACATTTCGGCTAGTGCAAGTGTACATATATATGTGAATGTTTTATTGCTAGAAAAAATGTATTGGCAATTAGAAAATTCTTTGTCTTATTACTCGGCTCTGAGAGTATTAGGCTTAAATAAAATGTTGGTTGCGAACTAATACTCGGAATTAATCGTGCCGTATTGCTCGTCGAATTGCGAAAGTTTCCGCTCAATTTGAAACGCTTCTTGCTTAATAACCACATATGCTTTCTTGGGAAAAAAAATTAACCGAAAGTTAGCCAATTCTTCTCATTAATTACTGCGTAACACTAATTACCGCGCGATTACTCAACGTTCGTCGGCGCTGCCGACAATGCTCGACAATTTCGTTAACAACAATTGTTGACCGTTGCAAGAAAGTTGCCCGTGTCAGCGTGTCTGCGCGAGCTTTTAGGGTGAAGAGGGTTGCTACAGGTTTGGAGAACTGCGAAAAACCCGAAAGAGTCGAGGAAACTAGAAACGGAGAAAATTGCAAAAAAATCGCTGGTATTCGACGCTCCGGAAATGAGATCACGAATTACGTAATTAATAACGTATTTACAGAAAATTTTTAAGTGCTGTTTGACGAGGATAATTAAACATGCTGACTCTTCCTCCGTCTTTTATATCGCTTTCATTTCGTTTCACTTACTTCGCGTCCGCTTTTCTTGAAGCATGAATTTTAATTTGCATCACAATCTCAAATATTTACGCCAACCGAAGACGGAAATGTAATTAAAATAGAATTTTCATCCCCCACAGTTGAAATTTCGATGTGAAAAGGTGGCAGTTCGCCGAGAGAAAATTTCAGAACTTGTTCCAGTCTCCGTCTCCGCGCGGCTGCCCCGGCGAAAAGTAACGCCGGCTCCGAAACGTCTCGCGACGTCGAGCGCGAACCCGATCTCGGGGAGCATAATAATCGCGCCGGTCGTGGGTAACCAGCGGAAGTGGTTTTGTCGTGCGCGTGATAAAAACGTTATCGATCGCATTACGTCGAGCCCTCGAGCGATATCGCGGGAAGAAGAGGATCGTGCGAGCTTGGTTGTGCGCGATGATAATCGGGGCGTCTCGCATTTTGCCTTTTTCCAGGTAACGCTGGAGAACTACTACAGCAATCTGATAGCGCAGCACATCGAGCGGAAGCAGAGGCTGGCGAAGCTCGAGGAGTCCCTCAAGGATGAGGGCCTCTCGGAGCAGCAGAAGCAGGAGAAGAGGCTGCAGCATGCCCAGAAGGAGACCGAGTTCCTCCGGCTGAAGCGGTCCAGGCTCGGCGTCGAGGATTTCGAGCCTCTCAAGGTCATTGGCAGGGGAGCATTCGGCGAGGTGAGGATCGATAGCCGATGTATGACGGCTAATGAACGAACGAGTCGGGATAGTGGGCCGTTGGTTTAATTGCGCTCGATTGACGGCCTGATACGAGGCATTGTAGAACGAGGCTTCTTCTGCGATGTGATGAGAACGACGAGTCGTAATCGGCGTATAATTTATCGCCTTTCCACGCGGTTCGCAAGTAGTTTGCGTTAATTTTAAAGGAAGAAAATAACGCGACTCTTTCTTCAAATGCGATTACGTCTTACACCCTTAAGCGTGTATCGCCAAAAATTGGAGGTACACGTTAAAATAAAAAGTATACGTAATTATGAGGTACATAAAAATCCACTGAAATACGAGGGAAGATGGTACAATTTTTTAAGTACAATTGAGCTTTGAGTTACATGCTGATAGAAGATATTTTTCCCGCTATATTAGCACGAGGTACAAGATATATGAGGTAATAATGAATGTACAACGATCAGTTGGAGGTATCGCTCGAGGTACCGTCTATAAATTCACGGTACATACCTACATTTTTATTTTAACGTGTACCTCGAATTTGGCGGTACTACGCGATACAAGATTAAGAGTGTACGTGCATTTTTATATTTTGTCGGTGGTTGGTTTTTTAGTTTTTTTTTCATTCTGATATTTGTGATACGTTTTTGTTACAACAAACAGGTATCCGAATTTCATAAACGCGAATATTAGGTAACGGATATTATCGAACGTCCTCGTTTTGTCGAGGAGGATAAATTTTTAATGCTCTCTTACAAATGACATCTTAAATGACATGCTCATCGTATGTGTGCCATATGTAAATTGTTCACGACGCTTTAACGTTAAAAACAAGGATCGACCTCTGCTTACGGTTGTAATAATTGCGATAATAACGGAAATACGCGAGAGGCTCTCTCTCTCAGGCGGTAGTCACGTCCAGGAGAGAGCGAAATTTTCTCATTACTTCTCAGAAGAAGTAGCGTTTCGCCTCGCATCGCGGAGCAAGTGGAATCCCTTTCGTAAAGTTCGAGATTGGACGGGAGAACGCTCTTAATCGCTCGCGACGGAAGCCCGCCGGCATTCTCACTCAATACACGCTGTTCTGTGGCACGAACAGGTGAGACTCGTGCAGAAAAAGGACACTGGACACGTGTACGCGATGAAGATCCTCCGGAAGGCGGATATGCTTGAGAAGGAGCAAGTCGCGCACGTCAGAGCGGAGAGGGACGTTCTCGTGGAAGCGGACCATCAGTGGGTCGTAAAGATGTACTACAGTTTCCAGGATCCTATAAATCTCTATCTAATAATGGAGTTTCTTCCCGGCGGTAAGTCCCTGTTATCGATCCTCGTGACCGAGGGCTGAAAAAAAAGGGAAGCGCCTCCTTGAGCGTCGCGAATAACTCGAGCGGGATGAATTTCAGGTGACATGATGACGCTGCTCATGAAGAAGGACACGCTTTCCGAGGAGTGCACGCAATTTTATATTTCCGAAACGGCGTTAGCGATCGATTCCATACACAAATTAGGTTTTATTCATAGGTACGTTTGTGCGGCTCCGCTTTTTAACGAGTAATGAAATTGCGTTAAAGTGATTAAATGAAACTCAGCTGTATCACAAGTCATTCATTTCAGACTTTTTAAAGTCTTTTCTGCGTTAAATATATTTGCGGGTGTCGTTTCGTGGTACATTTTTTAATTCAAGGTATAATCGAATGCTTTGAGCTTTTGAATTCTATAATTTTATCTGCATTTAATTATGTAATTTTTATATACGTTATACAATAAACAATTGCTTGTATTAATTTATCTGTATTTTGCAGAGACATCAAGCCGGACAACCTGTTGCTGGATGCACGGGGCCACATAAAACTTTCTGATTTTGGGCTGTGCACGGGTTTGAAGAAATCACACAGGACCGATTTCTACCGAGACCTGAGTCAAGCGAAACCTTCCGATTTCAGTAAGTGACGACGACGTGTCTCGCACGTGTCAAAGAGAAACGTTTACGTAATTGTTGGTTTATGATCTAACTGATGCCTCTGTTTCTTACACAGTGACATCATGCGGGAGTGGAAGCGGCGGCGCGATGGACAGCAAAAGGAGAGCCGAGAGCTGGAAAAGGAACAGGAGAGCGCTGGCTTACAGCACGGTAGGCACTCCGGATTACATCGCACCGGAAGTGTTTCTGCAAACAGGTTACGGACCGGCTTGCGATTGTTGGTCCCTGGGAGTTATCATGTACGAGATGCTTATAGGTACGATGCCTTGCGTATTGTCTTTAAATTTATTCGTAATTAATCAATTGTTTAAGAAATAATAGCTACATAATTGCCCTTGTATTCATTTATTAATTAGTCTTAGTTGTTTCAAAAGTTACTCTTTTAGCACATAAAAGCACTTCTTTGTTATGTATTACTCTAATGTAAGTGTATTATTACACATTATATACAAACGTGTAGTAATATTGATCGCAAGATAACTTTAAAGGCTAAACATTGATGTAATAAACGTTTTGAAAATTAATCTATATTAAAGATACTAGTTAATAATGACATAACTATTTCAGGATATCCACCATTCTGTAGTGAGAATCCACAGGAGACGTATAGAAAAGTAATGAATTGGCGAGAAACGTTAGTCTTCCCGCCGGAAGTTCCCATTAGCGAAGAGGCTAAAGATACCATTATCAGATTTTGCTGCGAAGCCGATAGAAGATTAGGTAAATTTCTATTTCGGAATTAAGATAAAAAGAATGTCTTTCACGGAGATAAATCTAATTGGGGAAACTAATCTTTATCGCGACGCTTGTCTCGTAGGGGCGCAAAGAGGCATCGAGGAGCTCAAGTTAGCGCCCTTCTTCCGCGGTGTCGATTGGGAGCACATCAGGGAAAGACCAGCCGCCATACCGGTCGAGGTGCGTTCCATCGACGACACGTCGAACTTCGACGAATTTCCAGACGTGAAATTAGAGATACGTACGTATACTTTTTTCCTGTGTTATTGTCATTGCATCCAGCAGCTTCTAAAACGCACGTTTTTGCCTCGTTACAGCGTCCGCGCCGATGCCACAGGACGGCGAGGTAATATACAAGGACTGGGTATTTATTAATTACACCTTCAAGCGCTTCGAGGGTCTGACACAACGAGGCACACCGACCAAGAAATAGCAACCCCTCACTTCCTGCACGATCAACAGCGCCGTCGTCAATCAGCAGCCAGCTGACGTGATCGAAATTCCGGCCTTGGTACATCATCCTCATCCGCCGTCGTCGACGGCAATGGTGTCGCGTACGACGGACGGTTGACCTGTCTCTTGAGCGCGGTTCAAGTATCGGACACAAGTCATTCTTATTTGTATATACGTGATGACCACGGATTGTCATGAATACGCGCGGTGTCAATCACGGATATCGACAGTCGCGTGCGGGGCGACGACGAGTCAACCAAGCGGACAGGCGGGCGGATGTGGGAGAGTATAGGCGATAAAGGTGCACAATACACGAATACCGCACGCCTCAACGCGTGCGCCGATAACGCGCGATAAGGCGATGCGAGCGAAGTCTTTCGTTGCGTGACTCACGGTGATCCTCGTATGTGTCCCCGTCGAGAAGCATTAAATTCATTAATCTTGTCGTGCCGCGGAGGAGGCGTTTTGTGCGAAGCGTAGCATAATAAGCTCTCTGTGGTAATGGTATTAAACAGAAACGATTGGAGAGAGCCTCGGTCCCGTGATCCTCACGTACTTCTTGTTTACCTACGCGACGCGCGTCTCAACCAAATTTTATCGCACGAAATACAATTTGTCGAACGCTCGGCTAAGCTCTCGAATCAAGCTCTCTCTTTTTCTCTGTTCAAACGTTGTATTTATAATTGACACTCTCTGTGATATATGAAGTTGTTGAAAATATCTGCTATCCTCGGACCTTTTTGTCTGTTAGCGGATGCTACGCTTTTATTAATGTTGTGTATATATATATGTGATTAATCGTATTTCGATATGTCTTGAAAATTTAAAAGTTGTTGCGATGGAATTTTATAATATTATGTATTTTTGCGCTACTTTTGAGAGCTTAGGTCCGTTCGCGAAACTACGGGAATTATTGACAGAATTAATGACGTACGCGCGAAGCTTTTCATATGTAAAACAATAATATATATAGTATTTTCCATGTTTTATCATTACACGACTTCAGCATTGTGTAATGATACACCTTCGGTACCGAGTCTCTCTCCCTTTCTTTTTTATTTCTCTCTCTTTCTCTTGTAAGGCAATAATAAACATTTAGCCGTGTCTGAATACACGATAAAGGATGCTAGGCTTTAAAAGATACCGTAAAAAGGCGTAAGAAGGGAGAAAGAAAGATTACACTTGTAAGATTCAGGGCTCCTTCGTTGCCTTATTAAGGTTCCTAACAGACAGCCCAACAAATCCGTACGTTTAAACGAAAGAGATGAGCCAGACATGCCACTTCTTCGATGAAAAACGATAAGGAAATGAGGCGGTGTGTTGCGACGATGTGTAGAAAATCGTGCACGCACGCCCGTGTATTTTAACACTCGATGGAACCGGATACCTTTTCTTTCGATTGCACTGTGAACAATTTTACGATATATATTTCGTAGTTTTGCTGACAACCAGGGCACCTTGGTAATAAAATAGCGTAATAACGATAAAGACTAGGTAACACTTAAGATAACAAACATACATACACACAGAAGTACCTATACATGAAACAAAGGAAATGCACGCGTACGCATTTGAAACGTAATTGCGTTTTGGATAATATACATAGTACATGTATAAAAAAAAAAGAAATTTTCTCAACGCTCCTTCCACGTAACGTTCCGGCGTGTCTCCACTTAATAATCACGCAATCACGCTGTACATTCGACGAAGAGATTAGTTTCGTACGACTACTCCGCCTGCGTATGTATCTTAACGCCGTTTACTGAATGAAGTCTCCAGGTAGTTTAAATAAAGCAGAGAGCGCCTAGATTACGGTGTACTACCAGTTATAAGCCAGTAATTTAAACAAAGAGAAAAAAAGAAAAGAAAATCACTCGCAAATAAAGCTAGTAGAAAAAAGAAAGGAGAACTATTTTCTGCACTATGCTAGGAGTTAAATTGACGACGAGTGTAACGTAAGCGGGAAAGTTAGGGAGCTACGGAATACTTTTAGTCTCTCTTTGTCGCCATTGAGTACAGATGCTCTGACGTCCATGCTACTAAGTAAAGAAAGGAAAATAAAAACGAAGAAGCGATCGCAATTTATTTATTTAAAGAGAAAGTCTAAATAAATGATACAACAATAGCCACGAGATGCCTTTGACGCAACAAGTTTCGGTGCCCTGGAACAGTGCATATATAAATAATATAAGTATATATGTAAAAAAGTATATATATATATATACATAGAGATACCTTTTAGCAAAGAGAGAAGGAAGTGTAATATGCGCTAAATTTAGGTGTTGAATTATAGGTGTGCTCCGAATTCGAAGTCAGGTGGGTGTACATTTTTCTCTTATTTTTTTCCGAAAGCGAGAGAGGGAACGAACGTATTATAATATAGCGGAGAGTGGTGACGAGATGTATGTACGCACGTATCGAGTTATTACACATTTGATGTAAAACGTAATTCTGAGGGCACGTGAGAGGGAAATCTCTAAGTAGACTTAACGGTATTTGATTGTCGATGTACACTGTAAATACTGACGAGGCAACTAAATATTATTAAGAGCAAGGCAGTTTGAGCTCCGGTGTTTAATTGGTTACCGCTGTACTGCCATCCTCGACTTTTTATTATTGTATATCGCGCATGATGAATCGCATTACGGGTGTGTTAAACGTACGGTATATCATCCAATCTCACGTTTTTTCTCGTGTTTACGCTAGTGTTCTTATCATTGTACGAATACTGATTAGTTGTTAATTTTACGGTTAATTTAAATGAAAGAAACCGCGATAGATCTCTCCTAGCTAATTCGTACTAATTAGTTATTAAGTTACTTTTTTTCGGCGAGGAACTCTTTTATTATTCTCTTCTTTTTCCTTTTGTCGTTTCTCTCGTCGAATAGAAATCGCTTTCGATGATCACATGTCCGAAGGTTTTGCTTCCTACATTCGCGTCTTCAGTCTCTCTCGTCGTAGCTGTCATCTTTTCGAGTCCGTTTATGTGATTCCTTTCTGTCACGATACGTAGGATTCTCGGATTATGTAATATTATACATATACGATTAATCACACGCACACGCACGTATATCGGCCGCATGTATCAAAGCGGAACAATTATTTTTTGGCGTTCAAATATCAAGAGGAACCGTCTTTTCGGTTGTTTAATATCGATACGTTTTATGCCTGGATGAGTAATGTTTCAAAATTACAAATATTGATATCACCGGTGGAAATTGGCGCATGATTATTTTAGAAAGACTTTTGCTGAAACCTGTCGAGAGAGACACGAAATTCTTTCACAAAGATGAAGCTCTTTCCACTGAAGAATACATAATTAGTATCGAGTATTAACACGGTCTATAAAAATAATCATGAATGAAATAAGTGATACAAAACCATTCTCTTAATATTAGACAAAGTTGGCTGAGATTCAATTCTTTTATTGTCTCCTGTTTCCAGACATAGACAGAATTCATATTTTGCTAAAAATAAACTTTGATGGACGCACTAATCTGGAGCAGGTGAATTTCAAAACGAACCGGCGATGTACATTGTGTTAATATTGTGTTAATACAATGTTGGCAATGTATTACATATTTCGCTGTTGCAATTTAATCTCAAACGATAAAAAACTGTTTTATTAAAATTACACGTTTTTTGAGCATCTAAAACTGCAAAGATTAGTGTCGCCAATTTGATGATATAAAAGTCGCTCTTCGGATGACTCGTTTATCATGGAATCTATTGTATTCTGCACATTGCTCATCCGGGATCAAGGAGGATCACGCGCGATGACGATCCTTCGATTGCCCCGTGCGCGAAATAACGATTTGCGCAAAGAGAGTGCTCTTGGATAAATATTTCGTTGCGCTTATCATTTTACAACGCGCAAGATCTAGAACTGCGGATTGAGGCGTGACGAAGCCTAAGAAGAAAGCGTTCCCGTATTTGAATTGAGAATGATATAATAAATTACAAAAGAGAATTTTTGAAAGAACTTTTTCTGGACTTTCAACAGAAAGCAATGAGAAAGTTAAAAATTTTTAGTTAATGACTTAGCGTAAATTACATATTTAAATTAGCGCAAGTTAAATTTCTACGGTTTAAATATGTAACTTCTGCTAAGTTATTAATTATAAATATCAAATAGCTATTGTGTTTATTTGGACTACGATGATTGTAGAAAAATATCTATAGAAAATATTAGAATTACATCAGATTTGTATCATAAGCAGACAGCTTGTGTTCAACATAAAAAACCGACATCTAAACTCGACGTCGCGATTATTTTTTCAGAACTTAACCTTTTCCTTACATTTTATTCTATCGTACTGTCGCGTTTCATTGCGTCTCATCCGTGTTCTACGCAAACCGTTAGGTCGCGTGTGAGCCACTTAATATCGTCCCGATGCGTATTGCCGAAGAACCGAAATAATATCAGCGCATCTTCGCTCGGGAGTAACGAAAACGAGTACGTGTGTTGCGACAATCGTGTAAGCCAAACAAAATTTTTATTCGGAGATACGAGTGTTATCTGTCACTGTAACCGCGCGAATGTTCCGTAACAGCGCGGCTTGATTCATTTCATTGTTTTGTACAGCGATTTAGCCGAATTTTATAAGCCGGATTTAGTATAGCGTTATTAAGTAGAAGTTCTTCATGATTAATCCCGTTCAAGCGTAGCGATAGTGAACTCTTAGACATGGCCAGTCCCGCGCGTCGTAAATCTACGGTGACTAGATAACATTGTCGTGGTACATGTGAGTGCAATGATGCTGCTCGTCTTGAATTTTTAATATAACAAAGAAATAGAGTCCCATTTTCTGAAAATAAACGCTTGCTTTAAATAAATAAATAAATATATATATTTATATTTATATAAATTATGAAATAATCTATAAAACAGTTGAATGCTTATTTAATTTAAATTTATCATTATTATTAATCAATATTAATTTACTCTTCAAACGAGTTCTTTAATATTTACCATAAATAAAAATTTACTCAGATTTAATAATCTAGAAAATTTTTTAAAGATTCCATTGTTAGATTATTGCTTTATAAATTATCCTCTTAAAAAACTAAATATTGTCACATTCTTTCTTTTAGAAAACTTCAAGAGTTTATTTCTCGTTCACGACAAACATAAAGCGTAAAGACGGACGTATTATTGCACTCTATTGATGGGAGAAGATTTTGTCGCATAAATTTGTAACACGATGTCTGGCCGTTCCGTTGTATGTGGCGTTTGCCGTCTATTATTTAGAAACGATTACACACAAATCGTCGGCTATTCGTTTCGGGGACGAAGCAGGGAAGACCACAACATGAACCACACACGCGGACGCATGACGGACGAGGTATATCGAGTGCGGATATTTTATAGTAGGCTTGTGATTAAATCGAGGAATTATTGTCGAATGGTCCGAGATAAAATAAAAAACGATATATAAAAAAAGAGAGAAACATTGCTTTCCACACGCAGAATATACTATTGTAATTATGTCGTTAATAAATTGTTTTTTATTTTAACTCTCTCGTAAGCGGTTCGTACGTATCCCTGCATGGCAATTTTATGGTTTACTATTTTTAGCCTGGAGCTGCATTGGCGGAGATGTAACCTCGGAGTTTGGTAATTTGTTCGGTAATAGTGTAATTATAAAATTATATAAAAATAGCAAGATTGTCGCAAATTAAAGAGAAAATAACTTCATAATTCACATGATGAAAAGATACGTATCCCATCTGGTTCTAAGACAATATTGGACGTAATATCACCTCTTTTTATATCGTGTAACATGATTTAATTAAACTACAATATTAAGTTATTAAGTAATATGAAATTAAAACATATTTTGATGTATTGTACTTATATTGTACTTTATACAGGATATAAATATTAATGGTGCACCAACCTTTTACCATAAGAGACGGATTACCGACCGAAATTAGCAAAAATGGAACAAATTTCGTTATACATGTATATGTCTCAATCATGTAATATCTAATTGTATCTCGAGAGATATAATTAGATATTACATGATTGAGAGATATATAACGAAATTATTTTTATTTTTTCCAGGTTTAGTTACAGTTGCGGTCGGTAATCCATCTCTTATAGTAAAAAGTTTGTGCAGCCATTAATATTCACCCTGTATGTATTTTTTATTTCTAGCATTATATTACAAATTCAAACTTGGATTTTCAAAGGTACCGTGAAAAAATGATTTTTATATTTCTGTGTAAGTAATAAATGCATAGAAACTTTTTTGTCGATGAAAATCACAATAAAGTTTCAATAAGATTGATTACATCGACAAACACAACACGCAAAGGTAAAATTTCCCACTTTATAAACATTATTTTGAAGAAATATCGTTTAATCTTCTCAATGAGTAAATTACAATAGCTGTAATTATGCGAGTTTTCAGTTCGACAAAATCCTCAAAGACTTTCATCTTTTTCCATAAAATAGTGCAATCACGCTGCATCTCTTTCATCCGCATTTAAAATCGCGCGAGCGAATTTCATGTTTAAGACAACGAGGACAAGTGTTCGAAGAGAACACCCCACCTCTCGGGGTAGGCGGCAACAGCGACGCGTACAAATCGTACGATTATGCGAGTCGTGACACGACGCGCGCCGACGGTTGACTCTGGAGAAAATGCGATTGGATTGATCCCGGTGATGTATCACCGTCCATTTCTGTGTGCGAGTTTCCTTTTCCTCGCTAACCACGCGAGCGAATTCTCTGCGACCGCAGGAGATCTGCATGTATCGCGTACAAAATTACGTCTATTTTCTAGAAGATTAAACACGTGCTTAAAAATTACGTTTGACAAATGCAACACGTTTTTGATTAATTTTACGTGAAGTATACTTCTGGAAAAATCAGCACAATATGCCGAAAGTTGAGAAAAATTAATATTTGGACAGGAGATTTCATTTCTTCGATATAAATCTTTAGACAGGTTTAATTTTCTTAACATGAGACTTTTCGAAAAAGAAAAGTATCTGATTAGATAAAAACTTTGGATTCTTATCTATTTCAAGCGATTTGTTGCTTTCTCGTAAATTCTGCTTTTATGTTTGAAATGTTTAAATCGTATCTTCCATGAACACACATACATATGTATACAGGGTGTTCCAGGAGGAAAGGTCAATATTCTGAGAGGTGATAGTATCGGTCATTTTAAGCAAAAATGTTCATATATGTCCCATTTCCCACTGTTTCCGAGATAGAACTACTCGAATGTCTCGTGTAATTACTTTTTTTCTGTACACTTCACTCTTCACCCAACCTCATAAACGTATACGGGAATTTATTCTTATACGTCTATTGACTGTTGTACTGATAACATCGTAGAAATGCTCAAAACGTCACGATGTACTCAGACGAGCAACACGCTATGTTCACACAAGAGTTGAAAATGCATTGTTGTTAAACGATGGAATTTTTGAAAATTTATTATGATCTGTAAAAAGTATATCGCGCGAACAATAAATATTAGAATAGTACGTAGTATTTCTTTCTTGTCAGTAATTTTGCAACTGTACATTCAAATAGCTCTGTCTCGGAAACAATAGTGAATGGGACATATATTCATATAAACATTTTTGCTTAAAATGATCGATCATTTCACCTCCCAAAATATTGACCTTTTCTCCTGGAACACTCTGTATATAATGAGGGAAGAAACAACTGTACCAACAGTTTATCTAACGCGATGAGCGCGTTCCATGTATTATCGCAAGCTGAGACTCGTGTCGTCGCGTCCAGCGCTAAATGCGATTGCACAGTTATCGGCTTCTCGAGCAGCAACGCGGAGGAAATCTTCGTAGCGAGCAGATAAAATTGCTAATCCGACAGGACGTGTTTAGCGCCAGATGCGGCGCTAGCTAGATAGCGAGAGGAGCAACGGCGAGCCGCTCTTATCGGACAGCTGCAATCGGCAATGCGGCAGAGCAAACGTGACAGTTCCGGAGCGGAGCCGTCAATAATCAGTCAAATCCGCGATTCAGCGGTGGAAACTTTGAACTTCCTGGAAGCGCGCGGGAATGAGTCTCCGTTCCCGTTTCCCCGAGCAAAGAGTCCGGCATCTTCGGCAAATCGTATGCAAACTCGATTACGTCGATCTCCCTCCTCCTTCCCCGCCTCCTCTCCCTGAAAATCGCCAAGTTCGACGGGATACGAGCGACGGCAACAAGAGTGCCGCGAGAAATAATTAGTTTTGCAACTATGACGCACGCCTGCGTTCGCGCTCGCATACTCGCACGCACGCACTCGCGCACGCATCCGCGGGACGCATGGCAGGGGAATGGTTATCACGGGGCTGTGATTGGTATTGCCCTATGACCTCCGTCGAGGCACGGCTCCGCCTCTCACTTACGCACCGACACGCACGCATTAAAAGCGGGGCCTCCTTTGCGTATCGTGAGCGAGCGAGCGGGTGAGCCGCTCGTGCTGTTCGTCGTGTCGTTCCGGCGTGTCGTGATGGCGTCCGCATCTTCTGCGAGCAAAGACACTAATTCAGAGCCCGGGGGAGAAGAGAACGAATCGACTTTTTCGCCACTTTGTCGCATCACTCTGACACATCGCGGTCGCGTTCGAAACGTTGTAAAGGAAACTCCCGTCTGGCGCTGAAAAGAAATTGATCATCGATAAGATAACCGGATTACAGGACCAGTTTTTCGAAGCTATAAAATAGCTTCGAAGCATAATCCGCTGATTAACGCTTCGAAATAATTATAAATGTTTGCTGATTCCATACCGGTTAACCGAAACGTCGGTGAAGTTACATCGATCCGCCATTGTCGTCATCGTTAATGACATTCTTGGATAATTGAAGACAACCGACATGTTTCATAATGCGACCGTCGCGGTGGGGATTGTTGGAACGGGAATTATTAGCGTTCCAGCACTTATTGGTGTTGGTTCTCTTCCATCGACCTCGTTAATTAAGCCAGGCTAAAAGTCTCGGTGGGCTCTAAACGAGCTATGACAATCGCTCGATTTGGCATTCCGATTCTCGCATGATTCACCGTACGCTTATAGCCGCCGAGGGCTTAATTGAGAGCTCGGGAGAGATGAAAATTATGCTCTTTGTGTATTAGTTCGTTACTCAGTTCTCTAGGCCGGTAATTCTTACGTTCAATGATACGTAAAAGCCTCGGCAAATATATCACCGGGTATTTAAATTCCTGAGTACTATTTAAACACTCGAATGTATGTATAAGGATTAAAGAATCTGCTGATTAGGAAATTGAAATTTTAATAATGTGGACATTAAACTAGATTTTCGCTAACATCAGGAATAAAGTTTATTGTCGCCAGTATATAATTAACAAAAGCAGAAAGGATTATTAGACGACCCAACTGACAGGTAGTACATTATTTATTTAATAGATTACATCCAATATTGCGACCATCTGGATTGTGGTCACTGTCAAGGATAAGCGTATCAACGAGTCAAGACATATCTAACTTAAGTCAAATCATAAACTTTAGTATTTTCTTGACCATATCTGGCATTTTTAATAATACAGCAAATGTATTGCGAAAAATATTACCTCGGCCAGGGAAGGGGGAAAGGGATACACTGAAAAAAATTTCTGGTTGAATATGGACGAATCAGATAATTCCTTTAGGATTTACCAGAATTTCTGTAGGATTACAGGAATTCTGGTAAATCCTAAAGGAATTCTGGTAAATCCTAAAGGAATTATCTGATTCGTCCATATTCAACCAGAAATTTTTTTTCAGTGTAGGGATACGTAAAAATCGCGTATCGACAGTTTTGTGTACTGCCGACAACCGGAATCGACGCGTAGTTTAAAGTCGAAAAATAGACGCGAAGATATCATCTTTTGCGACAAATATTACCACATGTGGTCGAATTGGTGAGACGCCCTCCTAGAGAGTAGGGAAGTCCAAATTCATACCCTGGCTGAGGTAATATTTTTCGCAATAAAATTTCTGTATTAAAACACTGGCCGGTTAATGTCGACTAAAAAGCTTGATTATTGTTATTTATTACTGGTAATTTAAAGAGATTTCTATATCTAACTTAAATCAAATCATAAACTTCAGTATTTTCTTGACCGCATCTGGCATTTTTAATACAGAAAATTTATTGCGAAAAATATTACCTCAGCCAGGGTTTGAACCTGGACTTTCTTACACTCTTACATGCCTCATGTGGTCGAATTCGTTGAGACGCCCGCTTCGAGTGTAAGGAAATCCAGGTTCAAACCCTGGCTGAGGTAATATTTTTCGCAATAAATTTTCTGTATTATTAAAAATGCCAGATATGGTCAGGAAAATACTGAAGTTGTTAATTACTGCTGGCGACTTGAAAAATATTTTTATTAGTCAAATCATAAAATTGAAACAAACGTCCACAGCTAAGGCATCGGTCACCAGAATTCAGTGTGTTACATAGCACGTCTGAATGGCACAACGGTTAACAGTAGGACGGAAAATATTCACTAGTATAACAATTCTAATAACAGCGATTTAAGAAATTAAAACATTTGGAATTTTTCTGAAAGAAATAGAGATTTAGAAATTGCAAATGTTCAAGTATGAACTGAGGACCAATAAACAATTTAAAGATTCTAGCAATGCAAGCACCGACCTATCTGGAAATTTGTAGAAACATTGAAATTCTAATTCTCATTAATTTAAGATAATTTATTACGTCTAATATTTACCATGATGCACGGGATGAAATATTTGTCATATTAAAAGAAAAATGTTTCGCAGAAAATCCGCGGGGAAATTTCGTGAAAAATGACTTTGGCGAACGGAGAGATTTGGATACGACTCACTCGTAGTTAAAGGGTTAATCGAGGTCGGCGCGATCGATTCCTACTCGTGCAATTTATTTCTCAGGAGTTACGCAACGGCATTCGCCGGCATCCTCGCGGCCGATGTTTTTCCCTCGATCGATGAACGATCGACGGAGAATCGAAAACACATGCTACGCCCTCCATCATACGTCCTTAGAGGAAATTATCCTTCGTCTGTGCAACATTGCGGATATTAACTTACCGCATCGGCTATAATTTGCGATCGTTCCGTTACCGTGATGATTATTTCGCGATCTCTTGCGAGAAGCTTTAAATTTGCGTTGTTACGATCTCGCGGCAGCGAGCGATCGTCCGATTAGCACGATCCTAAATTCTATCGCTATTTCCGCTGTAGCCTGCGGTTTTCATTTAATCGCGAGAGATTACGAAATCGGTCACGATATCTAGGGCAACAATATCCGGCTTTTGAATAGATCTGGATCCTTCTCCTCTCATAAAACAAAGGCGTGTTAAGTCGATACTCGAAAGTGCCTCTTTTCTGCGATGCCGATTTGTTGTCTCGTTTGGCTCACTTCGTGCTACGAACTGTCAGTGACGAGACGATTGAATTTTGACATATGTCAAAGAGGCTGTGTATAAAATAAGTTGCTTTTAAGAAAAATTTTCACGAAGCGCGCGCTTCTGTTGTCGTAGTAAATTAAAATTGGCAACTAAGTGCGTTTATGTGCACCAACTAAATTTTGATGCAACATCTGTGAGTAATTAGAATTTAAGAAACGAACTTTGTTTCAAAACTTTCTCAACATTTTCTTGATTGAACAGAGTCAATCGTTACCTTAAGCAATACTAATTATCCATAGAACGATATGCAAAATGTACCTATAGTAACAATCGCTGAACAAAGTAATTGGAGAGAGAGAGAGAGAGAGAAAGAGAATATTGGGTACGGAATATTGAACATACATTTATGTCGCAGGCGGAATAACGAATTCTCAACGTTCGCCTTTGTTTTGATGCCCGCGCGGTATCGTGCGACGTCACGCAGGTGACTGTTTACGTGAAGGTCGCGCTATCACTCGCTCGCCGAACGTCGAGCCGGCAGGCAGCAGCGAGAGTCGCTCCGTGTGTTGCATTATTTTTACGTTATCAAATCCCGAAACGCGATCGCGATAAGTACGGGAATAAAACTCCATTAATTTGTACACCTTTACATCAGTAACAAGTAACGTTCACCGATATTAAGTTTCTACAACCTGTAATGAGAAACGAATTGCCTGTTGAGGCGACGGCTTTTGATCGACGTACATACATATTTTACGAGACTAAATTATCTAATAAAATATGAATGTAAATCGTGATACTTTATCGTGATTACATCTCGTTTACGCATCGCGCTTTGAATTATCTGTCAATTTCAATATAATCTGTCTTTCAGTTTCGAGACGCGCTAGAGAAATTTGTTGGTGTACGGCTTTAGTATTTGCGTTGTTCACTGTATTTCGTTCTGTTACACTTCACGGCTCTATACCGTACATTTAAAAGTGATTTCTTCATTGCTACTTTAGAATAGAGAATGCAAAATGACATTCGAGTTGCCGGCTTGAATTGATTTGCATGACGGAAAGTCATACGATACACGAATAATACTTTGCGCGTTTCGCGGTATTTCACGTCGCGTACGAGAGTGTCGCTCGAAATTTCGCGCGATCGTAATTAATCATTCTCGCGAGTGAATATTGTGTAAGTGCAACGAGGAAATCTGAGAGGAGGAGGCCTGGCAGGCATCGGGCAACAACGGAGCAACCATGAGGTGAGTGTTTTATTTTACACATATGTATTATTTGCTGCCTACAAAATTAATATCTACTGTCTGTCTTATTTATTCAAATGATTTGAATAAGAGTTACACACAAAGATATACGTTGAAATCTTGTGAGTTTATGTTTAAATGAAAAAGATTTTGTTCGAGTACTTAATAATTATTTTATTAAATATCTATTTAAAGAATATATAAAATATTTAACGCAATAATTTCGTGTTTAAATAATTACTCTATAATGATCATATATCATGATAGTTTAACATTATAGTTTAACATAGTTTGCGATGTAGACAACTCCGCTGTTGCGCATCGTATCGGTAAGTGGTACATTTTTCATTAAAAAAATATTGTTTGCTATTTGCAAAATTAACATCTACTCTCCGTTTGTCTTATTTATTCAAATGATTTGAATAAGAGTTACACACAAAATGTATGTAAATTTGAAATCTTGTGAGTTTATATTTAAAAGAGATTTTTTCGAATATTTCGTGTAATCATTAAATATCTATTTAAAGAATATATAAAATATTTGATGCAATAATTTCGATGACTTCGATTTTTTGTGCTATTAATACAAAAACGCGCGACCTAATTTACTAAAATTCTGGAATTAATATCCACTTTGAAATGCATCGAATTTATCAAAGACTTTAAAAAGTGCGAGTTTAAATAAATCAGCGGATGATTGAATAAACGAATCGATCGAATGGACGATTCGATGAACATGTGTGAGTTCCGAGAACCGACGCGTGGGTGGCAAAACGGCAATTGAAACATAACAAACGCACATTACTCCATCAAGAAACGGAAGGCAGTGGCCGCGGTTCCTCGGTCTTTTCTTCCCTTTTGATTCCTTTGAACCCTTGTGCGCAAGTGGTACCGCCATCGGATATTATCGTTAAGCTTCTTTAATACTTCAATTGCGAACAGTTTTAGTTCTTATTCCAATTAACAAATTAGTTTTTAACAGAATTTTCTCAATACATTCTTTATTCGCTAGATATTAGATTTAGATTTAATATATAAATAATTTTTAATTTTTATATTTCTTAAATCGAAAATTCTACGTTTGTCACAACAGAAATTATTGCTATAAATTAATACGGCTGATATTCTGACTCTTATTTTGCGGATTAGTTTCTTCAAATTGCCAGTAAAATAATAAAATTCCTAATTTCTGCATTAACCGATTAATTAACAAATGTGGCCAGCTGTGGTTGAATGAAATTTGGAAGTATATTTTTTACAATCTTTAACATGCAAATGTCTATTCACATGTATATTTTATTTTATGAACACAGTATATTCGCATATCTACAAGACATTGTTCTCTAAAAATCTTACGTCAAAAAAGGGAGATTTGACATCTTTTCGTTATATGCTACTTTAGATTTCTTCTACATTTTCTTTATCGTGCAGTTATATTAAGTTTCCTTTCTTGATTTCATCAAATTTAGAATGTCGATCGGAATATTCTCGATTTTTTATGGGAATGTCGCGACGTTAACGGATTTTTTTCGCCACGACAGTATGTCCAATTCAAAGAGATGCATCGTAATCGCTGTTTTCAGCATTTGTCATCTCAAGGCGATTAGACGAGATACGTAAAAACGGCTGTTTACTTGACGGTACCAGTGATGCAATATTGGGTCACGCTATGCCACACCAACAATACTCTGTTACAGTGACGAGCGTATCACACTCTACGGCCGCGTATCTTAATGCGTAAATTCGTAGAATCGATTTAGATCCATAGATCCCCGCTTTCGCAATACACGGAAATCATGTATCTTTAGATCGATAACTGAGCGAGATGCATAAATCCATTAATTTATATATGTTCATAGACTCGCGCTCTCATTTTATTTGATAGTACGTCAAATAAAATGAGATACCAAGTGCAATTAGATCAGTTTCTTTTTCTCTTTTTCAAATATGATAAAACTTTATTATCTAAGCTAATAGGAAAATATTATACATACATATAGTCGGATCAGAAAATTTTTACGGTAGAATCGTCGTTTTCCTAATTCTCAAGTTTTATCTATTTCTAAACAAGAATATTAAAATCTACAAAATTGGTAACTTTACATTAAATTTAAAATAAGAATTATTTAGACACTAACATCCTGTCGCGGTTCTTTAGTCTTTATTCCTTCGAATTTGTGTTTATCACATGAGAGCCTTGTGAATTTTATTAAATTGATAATTTGCTTAAGAAACTTATAGATCTCTATTAAATCGAACAAGTTTTTCGTATTTAATTGCGCAATGTTACGTTATTTCTACGCCTTAAACTATCCAAGCTCGTTATCAAATGCCAGTGCTTCGGAAGAAAGACGGAATATCGTCATCTTTAGGAAGCAAACATCACGTAATATTATTCTCTTTTTCCTTTAACTGGAGAAGAGTTTTCAGCGTTTAAATAACAGAACGTATGAATAAAGTATTAAAACATTTGGATAGTAGAATAGTCAAGTAAGATTCAAATAATGAAAACTACATTATTCAAGTACTGTGTTTTCGTCACTATATTTTTTCCTAATTACAATTTTCTGTATTATATTCAGCAGAAAAAATTTTATTCTAAGGCATAGTGGAAAATTTTATATTAGCTGCCGCGATCATGTATGATAATCGCCTCTCGTCTGTAAGGATTAAGTCAAAGTTCGAATTTATTAATGAAAAAGCCTTTTCGTTTCCTTTGGGTCGCATAAACTATAATCGGACAATCAGCATACGTTTCGTATAATCCTCGTGGAGGAATAAACGGTCCGTGTTGCGACGACACCGAACCTGTCGCGCATCGCACAACCCTGGCTCTGATCATCAACGTCTCGCTCGGGGCCGATACAAGCGAGTGCCCGAGATCGCGGGAGAATCTCGTGAGAAAAACGCGAGAAAAGCGTACGATCCCGTCGACGTTCGTACGCTTTCGTCGCGGGGGACGCGCGATAGGGCGCAGCGCGCCCGGCGTGGTTTCATTCATGGGGAAAATTCATTGACTCGCGGCCTCGATTGTCCCGTCGGATGCACCGGCCGGCGAGCCCGCTGCGGCGGCTTCCAGGAAATCCATTATCTCTCGTGCAAGAGAGTGCCCCGCTCTCTTGCTCTTTCGGTGGCACGGCGAGAGAAATGGGCGTGCGGGACGTGCACCGGGGGCGCCCCGCCGTTAAAATTATATCGTCGAGGAGGAGCCCTCCGCCGCGCGCGCCGCAAGATATAATAAGGTCAGACGCCGGGGTTATCTCCGGGGTTGACCGTATCTCTCTTTCTCTCGCTCTCTCCTCCGCGCTCCTCGCGAGGGAAACGATAAAACGGAATATATATAGCGAACGCGGCCATCGCTGGGACCGCTGGAACCGCACCAAATCTCCGCAAGCATCCTCTCGCGCGCGCCTCTTCCTCCCAGCCTTTCGCCGTCGCGCGAACCCCCGGTTCGGGTTAGCTTCCTGTTTCTTCGGCATTCGTATATTCCCGCGAGCGTACTCTCTTCTGATCTCATTTCAATCTTCTATCAGTGTCTTTTCGGATTTTTCTCGTTTTCTAGGGTTATCTTTTCAAATGACACACTTTAGAGACACGGGAAAGTTTTGATAACGATTATTTTGTATTCATATCAAACGTATATGTGCTTTTTTAGCAGCGTTATTAAAAATTTCTTTCTACGGTGCGACATTTTTTTAAGCCTTTTCGGGATATTTTAATTTATCAAGACAAATATAATATCGTAATAAATTTTCATAAAAAGTTTTTAATTATAACGTGTTTATAGTAGCAAATTAAAACTTTTAGCTGAAAAGTAAAAAAACACGGCTTTATCACTTGAACCTCAAACTATAATATATCGCTCGATTTTTTAAGATGTATGTACGTAAGATTTTTTCTAATATTCGTTATTTCGAAAGTGATTATTTTTAAAAAAGGGATTGTTTCACAACAGTACACATTCAGCGAGATATATTTTGCCCCGATTCAAGATGAAGAAATACAATTTCGAAGCTATAAACTGCGCGCGGGGCGGGACGTTATCTCGTTGCGTTTACGCCTTGATAACGAGCGCGATGGGAGCGGATTCTGAATGAAGCGTTCTGTTCGACGTGGCACACAAATCATCGGCTATGTGAATATCGGGTACTAAAAACCCGCGTGTGCCTAATCAGAACGGATTCTCCGCATTTCCGCGATCAATCGCCGTTCTTTACATACGCGCGATTAGCGAGATCGAGGACTCGCAGACGCAACGTCTTCTCGTTTAATGAAGCAAAACGAAACTTATCGAGAACACTTTTCCTTTCTGACGCTGCTATCAAGATGCAGCCAAGTGAAAGTACTTCGTGCTTATTTAGTATCGATATCCAGGGTTGGGAAAGTTACTTTATAAAAGTATCTAGTTACAGTTACAGTTGTTTCGCTAAAAATGTAACTAGTTACAGTTACAAGTTACTAATTCTGAAAAGTAACGCGTTACAGTTACTCAAAAAGTAACGAATCGTTACTTTGCAGTTACTTTCTTGTGATAAAAATAAAAATGTTAAATCTGTAGTTGAATTATAATATAAAGTGTCGATAAAGCCCGGATAGCACAAAGTATTGGCGTAGTATTGGGAAATAATGTAAATGCAATACCGTGCAATTATTGATACGTAACATTGGCGTTACATTAGCCTTTATTCTATATTCAATATTACAATTTTATTGGGCAATCTTGCTATACGGTCTAATATAGTTTATCAGCCAATTTTTATATTTAGAGCAGTTATACGTATAATTTGTATTTCAGAATTTTAATTTTTATTCCATTGCCGTGTGTAAGTTTCATGATAAGGGCATACATATTCAGTGTAGACATCTGCGGGATGCGAAACGAAGAAGATTGGTTTTTGGTTCGTGTCGCTACGTCGATTTTTCGCCGAGTTATAGCGTTTTAAAAATCGGGCGCGCGCGCACCATTCATGAAAGAAGGCCGCGCAAATTTTACGCGAATAGTACACGTGCGTACTACGTCCCAAAAAACTGGCATAAAAACATACGAGGCACACGGCGTTCGGTAGTAAACATCGCCGCGCGAGACACCGCGCGAGACGCCGCATATACGCGCCGTCTGCTGCTTCTGAATGAGGATTAAGATCGCGAGTCGATATAATCATCAATAACTTCGCACAGAAAAATCGTAGCAAGATGATCCTGGTCTCGTTGGAAAGCTAAGATTTCAGCGCTTCTAACGAGATAAGAATGGCTTATCTCGGATCATTAGTTTACGAGATTTCATTAATTAATTACAAAAATAAAATTGATTTTGTCCCGAGATCGAGATCGCAAGTAGATATAATCGTCAATATCTCCGCATAGAAAAATCGTAGCAAGATGATCTTGGTCTCGTTGAAAAACTAAGATTTCAGCGCTTCTAACGAGATAAGAATGGCTTATCTCGGATTATTAGTTTATGAGACATTATTGATTAATTCCGAGAAAATTGATTTTGTCCCAAGTTCGAGAGCGTGAATTAATCTTTCGATTGGATGAATCTCTCTCACGTCGTGCATTAAATAGCAACACTAATTTATGTTTACTCAATATTCATTTTTCTAAATATACACATATGTAATTGCACAGTTTTTTGTCGATAATCCCCTCCTCGGGTACTACCTTGTCGTGGTGGAGGAGCTTAAGTACCCCGAAGAGTTACTCTCTAGAAATCAATCAGTGCATTATCACTGAATCAGTGAATATTCACTGTTTTCAGTGATAATTCATTAATTGATTTTAGAGAGTACATACTCTAAAGACGGGACAACCAAAGGTACCCATTGCACTATTTAGACTCGATTTTTCATTTTCTAATAAACTGTTGGTCACAGTTTCATCGATTCTCTGTCCTTTCTTAGATAACAATATATGTAGAAAAGGATAGAGAATCAAAGAACTTCCATATTAACAGTTAACCAGAAAATGATAAACCAGGCCTAACACTCTCTGAAAATTAATCGGTGGATTATTACTGAAAATAACGAATCGATTCACTGTTTTCAGTGATAATCCACCGATTGACTTTTAGAGAGCACATTTTCGCCACTTTAAACGAATCGCAACCGCGCGCTGCGACTCGTCGTGTCGCGTCGCGCTCGGGAGTGACGTTTGTGTAATTGGACTAAAGACTTTCAAAGTGTAAAATCGCGCGAACGATCTTTGTGTTTTCGCGAGTGTGCCAGAAGACAACCTGAGTGGAGGAGGAGGCCTGGGGAAGGCATCAGGCACCGGCGGAGCAACTTTAGGGTAAATATTTTTTCTTTTGTATAAAATTAATCTTTCTCTCGTTTATTTTCAATAATTTAAAAATTATTTTCTTTAATATTCATTTTCTTGAATACCCTGTTTTAATATGAACTTTATAATTGTATGTTACAGGATCATCGTAGTTAAACTCCGCTGCATCGGGTCGGTGAGTTCGAAACTTTTATTATAGCAACGAATATACACACTGTGAAAAAATGACATGTAAAATTACAAATGTTATAGTGAATAATGTTAGGACCATCTATTATTAAAGGTGCATATTTGCATACGTCAGTAAATTTACTCCTTGTTATTAAAATTATTATCTTATATAATGAGTAAACTGCTTGCTTTTGATTGTGTAAAGTTTACATTTTTTTGTAATTTTTCATCATGTATAAAGAAGTATTTACACAACAAAGTGTAAAATTTTTTTGTGCAAAAGTATATACATTTATATATTTCTGTTATTAATAGTGTAATCGCTATACTTATTATGTATGTAATTTTACATACTTTTTTACAGTGCATTTCGTAGTTCATAGATTGTATATCATAGATATAGATATATTATTACATATTCATAGATGTAGATCGTAGATTATCTTGTATATTCGTTGCCTTAAAATGTTTATTTTATTATAAATTTTATTATAAATGTTAATTTAAAATGGATAGGTTTCAAATGATAACGGCAAGTAAATTTTTTATTCAATATATTGGAACTCCGGAGAGGAGTGTAAGCAATTTTCAATGTGGAAAGTTAGCTGCGCCGCTGCAGAACCAGAGTTAATCCCTGGTTTTCTTTGTCACGGGTCCCGGAAAGCAACGGTTTCGGCACGAGGGCGCGACGTCGATTCGCGAAATTAACAAAAAAAAAAAGACGAGAAGATTTTATACATATATATCTTTTTCCATAAATATTCTCCCATTAACACTAATAATGGAAGAATAATTTTTATTTCAATAAAAATGAAAATTACGAGATTCAATGATTTGAAAAACGATCGTCGTTAACTCCCTGCCGAAATGACCGCTATCGGAGGCAATCCGGAATATCTGGGATTCATTCTTTCCTACAGAGGGGCCTCTAAAGTTCGACGAGTTCAACTTAGATTTTTTCACATTCGTTTAATTTCATAGAACTCTACAAATTAGGGTATGTCGAGCTCATTTTCCATTGAGAATCGTTGAATTACATCACAGAACTTAAACGAAATATGGCGAATATTAATGATGTATTCGTCTAGCTAATCTCTTGTAGCCTATCAATTTTCATTAACGAATTGATGTATTGTAGATAGTAAAATAATATGACGTGAGATTCTAATATGTTTTGTCCAGAACACTGAAATTTTAACTTATTTTTATACATATTATTTGCGGTTATTAATTAATTATAATATGCAATTATTATATCGGTTGGAATCGTGAAAGAAGTTTTGTTTTTCTGGATCTCACATCATTTATTATTTGTATATGTGTATGTACATGTACGTGATATACGTACTTTCAAGATGCGTCTTGCATGAATACATGCATAGTCACACGCATCTTTTGTATTTTCGCGGTCGGTTTTCGCGATCGGTTTTACAGGAAAACTTTTCAATTAATTATTAATTATTTAATTTTATCCATATTATAAATTTTAATTTATCGAGGAATATGATTAAAATCACTCTAACGCGAAGTAAATTTTATTCTATATCTACGTAAATTTCGAATTCAAAAATAAAGTTACGAAGAGATGGTCAATATTTTTGAACAAATAACGGAAGTAAAAATAAATTTAACTCGTATATACAGTAAAGTTTTTTTAATTAATATTCTTCTTTAATTAACCACCTCTCGTGGTCGTGCATTTTGCGATGCGATCGACACTCGTATATTCGAACCGTACGAAATATTTGTCGGTGACGATAACCGACTATGGAAGGAGTTTTCTTCCTTCCTGATCTCTGGTCAAAATGACCAGATTGTATGGCCGGGAGCAACGAAAGGTAGGTCCAATCTGGCCCACCGAAGGACTAAATATATATATAATACGACGAGGTAAGTGGTCAATATTGGCCACTCTGATGGAGTACCTAAGTAAGGTGCTGTACGAAGTATACTTTGATTTCTTTTGATTTGTTACAATTCGGGTGGGTTATGCTTCTATACACATACATTCTCGCATATGTGCGAGAGTAAAACCCCTATTAAATCCCGCGAGCGCGTTAGACTCCAAGTTAAACCCCTAGAAAATCACGTTGCGGTTAATTAAAGATTTGTAAGTTCATTATGTTGAAACACGGGTAAGTAGAAAATGGATAAGTAGGTCTATAGATCGGAATACTGCAGGTAGGTAGGGATTCGGATAGTCAGGGATAGGGGGACATAATTCGATAGTCAACTAGTAAGAATACTCTTAAAAGTCGCCAGAGGTAATTAACAACATCAGTGATTTTTATTGACCGTATCTGGCAATTAAAATTCTTATTGCGAAAAATACCCCAGCCAGGATTCGAACCTGGGACCTCCCTCAATCCGTGACGGGAGTCTTGTACCAGGCAATGTTTGACCAGGCACCTCGACATTGAGCTTTAAAGAAACGTTATTTCAACGTTTCTCATTTGTTTAACCTAACTAAATCTTTTTCCTGGGTGTAGAATGAAATGCAATACGCGTGTCTCCGTAATCATCAGCGACGATTCGACGGTGTCTTTAGAAATTCCGCGCGGAATGGACGCGCGCGTTCCGCAATAATTCACTCGCGGACGTCGCGGCGTCGCGAATACGTCTTGCGTCTAGAGAGCAGAACGATTAATTTCGATCCAAGATGCCCCCGGCATGGAAAGTATGCCTGTCGAGAGCGCTTTGTTTACGGGTCCGAGGGAGAAGCGTGCCTCCTGGATACGCGCCAAACGAGCAACGTGTTCTCCAACGACACATCCGCTCTTATCGCCGTTTCTTTCCCTTTTAGCTTATGGAGATCGAGAAATAATGAATATCGATTATTCAGAAATAAAATACTCATATTATCTGAACAGTATTACAAAAGTAGTACCTACATGTAGAGAGACGCGTAGGCAAATTTCAATTAACTATATAGATTCGTTTCAGACCGGACTTCAATAAGTCTGTCTTAGATATTTCGTGAAAATTTAGCAATACAATAATTTAATCACTCACGCTTCTATCAATACTTCTATCATCTCTATACATATAATTTTGCAGGGTTGGGAAAGTCACTTTATAATAGTATCTAGTTACAGTTACAGTTTTTCCGCTAAAAATGTAACTGATTACAGTTACAAGTTCTCAATTCTGAAACGTAACGCGTTACAGTTACTCAAAAAGTAACGAATCGTTACTTTGCAGTTACTTTCTTGCAATGAAAATACAAATATTAAATCTGCATTTGAATTATAAGCGTTAATAAAGGCGTTTATACGCAAATGCAAGGCCTATTGCAATTCGTGGAGGTTTAAAATATATATAAAGTAACTATTAATGTAACTATATTAAATTAGTTACTAGTTGTCGAAAAAATGTAACCAAGTCAAGTTACAGTTACAGATGGAAAGAAAGTAACGAAGTTAAGTTAGAACGACCCAAAAAAAGTAACTGTAACTGTAACTTCGTTAGAAGTAACGAAGTACACTTCCCAACCCTGTAATTTTTATCGGATATTGTATTGTGAACATAAGATAATTTTTCGCACGAGAAAAGTCTGCGTGTGTTATTCCTTTATAAATAGGTCTTATACAACAAGTGGGAATCCGAGTCCTATTTTACATGTCCATATTAGAAACGTTGTCGTTTTCCGTTTCCCGGTTATATCCGCTCTCTCTCCTCTGCACTCAGCCACCTAGATTTATCGAAATTCTAAGCGCTCGGTGCAATACATCGCAGCAGGATTGCCGGTGCTCCTTTTCAAGACCAGTCGAGCCACCGTTTTTGCCTTTCCGTGCATGCGCTCCGACGAGAGCCGTCTCCGCTCCGTGATTTATCTGGGATTTATGTATGCGCCTCCATAGATCGTAGGAGAGAACACCTCTCCACGTGGAAACGTTTCAGAATCGACGGAGTCGTTCACGGAAGCTCGATCCGCCTTGATTTGTCGTCGATTCTCGATGCGCGCGAACGCTGTAAATATGTAGTACTTGACGTCATTCGTTATCCGTCTCCGCGCGTCGCGAATGTGAGAAAGACACATGTTTCCCTGTCGGCGACTTCTGATTCTGCTTCCAAAAGCTGTAAATCCGGTCTTGTTTTATTATAATAGAAATCTAGGTCGGTACTCCTAATCAAATCTTATATTTAAGACCGTCTTAAGTTTATCTTAAGGGCCTGAGCAGAATGGCTGTCTTGTATTCTTAAGACACAAGACAGTTATTGTGCGTGACAAAGACAAAGACAAAGATTTAAAACATAAAACATTGTCTTAAGAGTACAAGACAGTCATTCTGCTCAGGTCCTTAAAGTAACGCACAATAATTGTCTTGTGATTTGAGAATACAAGATAGCCATTTTGCTCAGGCTCTAAGATGCTGTATGGAACATTTCATTGGCTACGGAGTGTCTTAAGACGATCTTAAATATAAGATCTGACTATAAATACTGTCCCTAGACGCTAATGTCAAATAAGTTTGAATATCCGTACGTCAACGTATAAACATTTTTGAATTTGGAAGCACATTTTTCCCTCCCGTGTTTAAAAAAACTCTATACTTCGCATTCTACACAGATATTTATTCTATCGCATATAATATTAATTCTGATCGAAAATTTTGCGGTAAAACGTAAATCATGCGTCTTCCATGCGCGTTGCGCACGGGATGCTGCGGAAGGTCACGTGAAAATTCTATCCCGAAATAGAAACCCTGTTCGCTCTCATCGGAGCGTATCGGCGCGGGGACGAGCGTATGCCATGCCGAGAACGCGAGGGTTCCGCGGGCGGAGAAGGAAGCTGCGCCGCGTGGCTCTCGGAGATGCGCCCCTCGGTTTTGCTTTTTCGAATACCACGCGCTACGCATCCCGCATCCTCCCATTCCCTCGCCACGCTCGTTCCTGAAAGAGGCGCGAGCCGCACTTGCCGGGATGCATTCCTGCACGAGCGTATTTCAATATAAACAATTGGCGAGCGAATTTTCCCCGGGCCCGCGCGCGAGTGATTTCTGGCCGACGTGACGGCGATGCTTCTGTCTGCGATCGCGACCCCGCGGCCTCTTGGCGGCTAAGACACTCCGTTTCTCTCCTCTTTTTTTTCTCTTCTTTGCTGCCTTTTTCTCCGCCGCTTCTTCGCCCCCTTCCCCCCCCCCCGTTTCTTTTCCTTTCTTTCCCTCGGAATTTTAAATTTCTACTTTGGACCGTGAGAGACAAGAGCAAATTTGTGGTGTAAAAATTAAAAATAGCTTTGGAATTATTTAGCGATCTAAAGGTCAATTAAGCAAAGAAAATAATAACGCTCATCGAAATAACTAGTAAATTTTAAATTTAAATGAAAAAAGAAATGTTGCTTTTTCAAGTTACTTGAAATATGCCATTATTATTCATGACTACATTTGCATATTCCGATCATGTAATACTTACGCTTGCATCCTATCAGTACGGCATCCTCGCAGAGCAAATCTTTCGAAATACTAATCATAGTGTTTAAATTAAATTATCACAAGGTTACGGAAAGGAGATGACGTTACGCAAGTTTTAAAATAAATTACAAATAGAATTTTAGATTAAAAAATTAATTGTGAAACAAAAGAGTTGTAAATTTTGAAATGAAATAATCGAATGAAATCGTAAAAAGGTAACCGTAAATCCTGAAATAAGGTAAAGAATGAAATTTACTGAGAAACGTAATAGTGTAATAATTTAATTACGCTTTATATATTAATGAATGTACGTGCAATTTGTAGCTTTGGTAGCACGCGCGAGGAAAATCGCAGGCACGCGGTTTACGATCTCATAAATGCTGCGCAAGGGTTAGAATAATCAGTACACCGGTTATACTTTGTAACGTGATATTTTCTTATTATAACATCTGCAAAAAAGACCAGTCGCGTTACATCTACAACTTCGTACATACCGCCGTTATGCGTTTCGAAACTGGTTACATCATCATCAATAATGCTTTTATTATTCGTCGTAGCGAATGTTCTACGCGACGCTACGATACAATATATATATCCATTTTATATATATATATATTTATTTATATATATTTATATTTTTCTTTGCAATTCATTTATATGTTCATATATTTTCATATTTATATATTTATATGCATTCATATTTATATATATATTCTTTATTTATATTTATATATATTAGTTATTTACACGTCTTTTATACAAAAGTTTTCACGACTTTATACATAACTATGTATAAGAACGTCACTCTCTCGCGCCCTGACGTACCTACACACGCGTTCGTTTATAATACATTTTTGAGTTTCGTGAGCAACCGTATCATCGTGCGAGCACCTCGAGGGGGATCCACGTGAGATGAGAACGCCATGAGAATGTATCGACAGGGACTCGTTGCACTTTAATGTTTCATTGTCAGTTGGACGGAATAGTGAAAATCAAATTCGTGTACTAGTTCTTTTTAATAAATATTGAAATCAACACATGTTAGACTCTTCTTCGTGTACAATTATGAAACACTATATTACAATGTAAAATAAATTATAAATCCTAGATTAAATAAAACTTTCATCAATTTTCTGTACAATTTTAATAATTGCTTCAAACCGAGCAGCGTAAAGTTTTGTATTTTATCTTTATACATAGAAACATAAGTTGCTTTACATGTAACAAAATAGTTATATTACTAGATACTTCCACAAATTCGTCTTGCGTTTCTTGAAATAAGATAATCGTTTACAACACTATTCCGCCCAAGAGCTGATTTATCCTCACCGATTCCTCCCATATTCTGGCAATCACTACCACTTTCCGATGCTGTTAAATGAGCGAAGGTGAGAAAGGCGAACGTAGAGCGTACAGAAATTATGGTATCACTTACAAGCGTTTAAGTACTCGATGTATGGTAGTGATCGTCCTTTTCTGAATCCGAGTCGATGCTTCCTTATTTCGCACATAAGAGCCCCTTATTTTTAAATTGACAAATGTAATTTCATTGAAATCCATTATCCCTGAATCCAAAAAGGAGGCAGAACTACATAACGTAATAGCTTGATGATACAAGTTTGATGGTAGAAATTAGGAAAGAAGGGACTCTGTACTCGCGACAAATTATAATTTTCGCAAAATCGCGCACTATTTTCGATTATGCGGGACTCGTATGTATATCCGCGAACAATTCAGCTGCAGTATCATCAATTGGAGCCCGCTCGAGGAAACTCAATCGCAGAATTCCTTTAAGGAACGACCGCTGCTTAAACATATTAGAAATATCCCATATACCCCTAAAAAAGTGCTTCCACTAAGTAACTAGCTCGACATTGCCACATTTACTATAACGTAGTATTCAAATATCTCCTCTTAATATCATTAAACAACTCTATACAACGCGCCGAGTCCGTTGTGCTGTTGTTGTGTATACAATATATTGTACAATATATTTATAAGATAGAAAAAGCACCGTTTCGAAAAATCGGGTTTCATTTTTGACATACATATTATCACATTATTTTACGATCTCGTTCTCTCCCTCGTTCCATATACATACACGCACACACTTCACTCTCGTGTTCGCTTTCTTCATCTCTCTTAATTTTTCCATAAATGCCTAAAACACATGCACGCGCGCGCGCGCGCACACACACATACATGCATACACATTAAAATTAACATGTACACGCACATTTCGCAGTGCTGCTCTCATTTCACGCTCATGTTCAACTTACAGTAATTCTAACTTTCTCTGTCGGAGATCCAGCGACAAGCAACATCGAATGTTCTTCATATTTCGATAAAAAATATACGTCAATATATCTTGTAGTGTCGTTACCTCAATTTTGACCCGTTACATCTCAAATTGAGATATTTATTTCACAAGCACATTGTGAATTCACAATTACATTAATTTTGCCTCAAAACATTGAAAATTGACGAATTATAATGAATTTAAGCAAAGGAGTATAGAAACGTAAAAAAAAACTCCGTTGGAAATTATACTAATTATAAAAATAACCCATAAAATATATAGCTTAATTTAATAAAATAAATAATTAATAAAAAAGAATAAAACATTGCAATATTAATACATTTTTAATTTCTAATGTATATCAAGATTTAATCCCAGTCGCTTTTCATGATCACTACATTTTTTTCTATTGTATACTCCCACATTCGCATTTAGTCTTATACATATCAGGATGTAACGAGTCGTAAATTGTCGCATTTGTATACAATTAAACAAAACTGGAGTCATCCCGTCGAAATTTCTAGCCACATTGACATTCAGAAAACGTGAAACGTACTATTGCGAGAAATAACAATGAAAATTTGGCGTATTTCGTTCACAATCGGAAGTTCGTAAATTCGTATTATTTAAACATCTCACAAGAAAATCTAACAAACTAAAAAGCTCTAATTTTAATGAAACTTTGCATACATAGAATAAATAAATAAATTTATAAATTTTTATAGGTAAAGCGGTAAAGCTGCTTTCGCCTTTTCTCGATATATCTCCGGAACTATTCGAAACACGTTTCATATACATGTAAGTTTTATAATAAAAGCATCTCTACCTAATCACACTAGTAATATTCTGTACGAGTATGTATTTTCAAAAACTTATTCCTCCGCATTTCTTATAGAGAAAAATATCTATTGTGTTACAAAATAAAATTGTTACTTCAAATGATGTTATAACTCTTTATACAAATTTGCAATTATAATTTTTACGGATGAACAAATCACATCACGTAGTAGATCGCATGTAACAAATGTTGAATTTGCTCATGTTTTATCATCTCCAATAGTTTCGAAGATATATCGAAGACACACATCGCTTCGCGCATAATTTTACTCCTTACAACTGTTTTTTTGGCATCGATTGAAAATTTCTAAATTCATGTATTTACATCCATTTGCAATGCAAATCTTCATTAAAATCCGAATTTCCGAGTTGGCGGGGTTCTCCTGTCAACACAACAGAATAGTGACTTACCGCAGCGTGTCTCCTCCGGACATCTCGCCTCGGAATTATCATCTCGAGTCAGCTGTGTCCCGAGTATTCTATCGATTGATCGGTCGACCGATCCCGTGATTGCCGCGGAATTAATCGTGACGCGATGATGTGACGCGCAATGGCACTGGCATACAAAGAAGACGGTTGTGTCGCACTCTTGAGTGATCTCGTCACGTACACTCTTAAGTAACCCAAGGTAAAAATATCGTATTTACAAGATACATAATATTGGCTGTATATATGATACCGCGTGGTATTGTCATCCAAGTTGAACGTCACGTGTGGGGTTTCGTCGTCGCTAGCTGCTTTTCCTTCTCGGGGCACCCCCTCGAGGACGATCGTCGTCGCGTTAGATAAGACATCGAAATCGCCGCCGTAATTCTAGTACAAGTAAAACGCGTTAAACGCTATTCGCAAAAAACTCCGCTGTTACAAATACCACCGCAATAACGCGAGGGAGACGAATTTATCTCGCACGATCTTCTAAGTCTCCTTCGTGATTTCACGCCATAAAATGCACACGCGCTCCCGCACTTTACATCCTACTTACAACAAACAATTTCTTTTTATATTAGTAAAGTCGACTCGTCGCTAAATTACCAGATGTGCTGATGATGCCCGACTCTCTTAGCTTCTAAGTACTATACATAAAAATTTGTACAATATATTTATCTTTAAATAGACGAACTTTTCGATAATGTCATGTACCGTAGCCTTTACAGATAATTCTTTTTTTTTTAATAAAACACAATGTACACCGGATTTGACTTCGGAAAAGTATAATAACTTAACACAATAACGAAACGTAATCGAATTGTATTGTAACATACATAACTGGTAAATCGCAAACGAACGAGAAGTGGGGAAAAAATGCGTAATGCAAAATTATTAAAATTTCTTTAAAATTATTTAGATGTATATAGTGATTAAGGCATCTTACTTAAAAAAAAGAAGATGTTTTCTCAATATATTAATAATGATTTTTCTTAATATTAAATACAGAGCTCACATATATTATCATGCTTCGATTTATTATGTAAAGTATTAGTTAAGATATTTAGAGATTTAATAATTTTAGGAAAAGTACTTTTCACGAAGAAGATGACAATTTTCCATTCAACAGGCGTACTTTTATACTAATTCGAAAGAAGGAAAATTTGCAAAAAATAATTTACGAAAATATTTCATTGTGAGACACAGGCTAAAGTCGTTTCTGAGATTCTAAGAAGGTTAACATATCGTAATCGACGAATTAGGATACTCGATCGCGGGGCCACGCGAAAATAATCGAGATAAAATCACGACTTACCGTTGATAATCCTCGAAGATCACGGACGACGAAAGCGACGCCGTGGGGTCTTTAGGTCTGCGATGTGCGTGCAGGCGCGAGCGTCGTCCGACCGAAAGGGGATATTTCCGAAAGAATGTTTCACGGGCTATGAACTTGGAGAACGCAGCCTCGTAGAAGAGGCGTCAAGACGAATGACTAAGGCCCATGGCATGACTCGACTAATAGCGAGTACTCGACGCGAAGATTGATTCGAGATAGCGATGGGAGATCCACCAGCTCTCTCTCCCCCTCAACGTTGATTATAAATGCTAATTTATGACTTCTTCACGCCACGCTCGTCTTCCCTCTCTCTTTCTTCTTTCCACCCTCTCTTTATTACATTCTCCGCCACATAACAAAACGCTTATCTATCTATCTATCCCTCCTCCCCCGAGCCCTCGCCCCCCCCCCTCTCTCTCTCTCTCTCTCTCTCTCTCTCTCGTTCTCGTTCGTTCGCTTTCTCTCGCTCTTTCACTCAACAACTGACAAGCTTCTTGCATGCATAAATCCCTCCCCCTCTTTCGCTCGACCACTTTAGTGAGTACCAAGTTTTAACGCCCAGTTCCTGAGCACTCGGGCCGCTCGACGCCTTCGCGATTTTCTGAATGAACAACGTCTTTATTACGTATTTTTCTTCTTGCTTTCTTTCGCCTTCGCGTCTCCCAATACGTGACCGAAAATCCCTCTTCTCCGGCACGCCAATCTTTCGCGCGCGTTATCCTATCACCCTCGGTCGAACTTCGTTAACGATCTCGCTTAATTCCCCCCCGATAGTCTCTCGCGGTCTAACTATAATCCTTCGTCCTTCATACTTTGCTTCCGTCGAGTCGCGTCTACTCAGGGTGCAAAAGTCTAAGTTCTGATTGGCATTCTGACTCGTCGCCAATACCGTACCGGTCTAGCGAAACGCGAGTGTAACAAGTATCAATGACGAGGAATATTGTCGCGTCACGTTGCTAAGAGCAACGCGGATACGTAATCGGGTTAATGACAACGTTGACAAGAACGACGCGTCGACCCTCGACCCCGAGACCTCGCGGCAGCGAGGCCGAAGTCGCGTCCATCGCACGTCCTCGTCCCCGTATTTCTGAGATTCGCGGCGTCGTCACCCTCGATTTTTCCCTACTCGTACGCGAATCGGGTTTGCGACTCGTCGGACGCCGCGATACCGCTGTTGGAGGTGTAATATTATGCGGAAGCTAGCTGCCGCCAGACAGAGTGTCACATCGTGGATATGTAGGGCCAGTTGAAGCTGTTGCCGCTCAGCAGCATGTCCCTGATAAGCGTCTCGATCGGCGTCTTGCCCACCAGCCGCACGAAGAAGAGCTGCTCGATCACCTGCGACGAGACCGTGCGTAACGACGGCAATCGCAGCAGCAGCTTGCCGAACCTTGTCGGCTGATTCGGGTACTGGGTCCGGCAGTACTCCTCCAAGGCGCACTGCGACTTTTCCTGAAGGGACTCGATGTGCGCCACGTCCGAGAGACCACAGGCGTCTGCAACAGAAGACCGAGGAGAAAACGTTTAGACTGCACCGTACAAAACTCTTTGAGCACATGCGATGGAAAATTTTTTATTCAATTTAACTTTGATACAACTTTTGCAACAGGCATGCAATATATTGCCGTTAATTGTTATATAAAATTATATCGTGTTACGTCTCCCCTAGTAGCAATACATCTTCAAATTATTATGCTTCAAATTTTCTTTCCTGTACATTTCGTTTATTACTTTTACGCATTATATTGTTACTAAATTGTTAAGTATCATAATTAGATAACGAAACAGACGTTAGTCTTCTTTACGCAACGTATCGTGTTACTGGGAAAGAATTGAGTATGCATAAAAACATGTATAACTCATATGTGCAAAAAATGTATAACGATAGAATATTATTTTAGATTATTTTACACGGATGATTAGCATCGAAATATTCTGCAAACGTGTATCATAAGAAGTTCGTTTCTTCGCGCCTTGACCCTAATCTGTCGCTCGCGTTCGGATAGAACGGCAGCCGACGGCACAAAATCTCAGTTTTTCCGCTCCGGACGTTTTTCTCGTTAGCCGAAGCGTATCTCTCGATACGCGCGGCAGGCGATAACTGTTGCCGTTTAATTTACGTGCGCAAAGGAAGCACCTACGCTTTATTATCGGGGTAATTATCGTTGTTGGCCATTAACCAAGGCATAATTAGCAAGCCGGAGAACTCTTTTCTTGTCGATCGCGACCAGAGGAAGAGTAAAAGAAGAAATTATACCGTCGAACAACGACGAGTAAATGATTGACTTGGCTGAACTCTTGGAGGATAGTGGTTGAGGGTAGAGATGATGGAGAGTAGAGATGAAGGGTAGAGGCGGGAGATGGATGTGGAGGATGAAGGTCGAGGAGTTTTGAAAAGAACTTAAAACTCTTAATAGAAAATTAATTTCTTAAATATCAATTTATTATTAATATCGCTTCATTACTGGAAATCTATCCTACAAGCTTAATACAATACAATCAGTATTTCTTCTCGTGTGAAGAAACTTTTTGAAGTAAATAACACATATGTGTATAGAATTTTATTTTTCACGCGCGGTATTTCAGTATTCATTGCACTTGTAAATAGAGCGGTAAATTAAGGCCTGTGTCCACGAAGCTAGAAGTCCAAGTTGGTTCAAGGCCTGGGCATTGTGGACACAGGCCTTTACTTTGATCAGTCATCAGCACATCGAAGTGCTCGTCGTCTCCGGGCCTGAGGACTACTACTGAATCGTAAACACTTGCGACAATACCTCTGCTCAGGCTCTTACTCGTCACATGCATGTTAAGACAAACTTCATTATCACATTTTTCGAAACTGGGGCTATTAATAGTGGAACCAGGACGAATCGTTCTATTGGGAAACGCGAATGTGCGTGTGAGTAATCGGGGTTGCTGTTCGCGCGCATAAATCGACGGGGACGGCCGCCAAACGAGAAGCGAGCATGCGTGCCGAGGGTCGGTGGCTCTTTTTGCGAGACTCCCGAACGGGGACGGGCCTCGTCGTTCCTCGTTACGCGCGATCCTCGCACGCGGCGCGCGCATAAGTGCGTTGCAGACGTCAGATTCCTTTGTGGTGGAGTCCACGTGCGCATAATGGGCCATTACGCAGGAAAATAACGCGATTCCCGCTTGTACTACCGAGCGACGTTCTCTATGCAGCGGCGACATGGAAAATCGCGCGCGGGCACGAACGAAATTGTCTGCGACCGAAACCGCAAAGTTTGCCAATTATATTATTGGAGCGGATGCTCCAATAATAATCCAAAAAGCGCAGCGAACGATCGGACACTCCAGTGAACGTTCACCGAATTATGCACTCACTTATTTCAGCGTCATATATCATGATATAACGAATGTAGAATTAAATCCGAGGGGTAAACCGCTGAGGGCATTGTGGTGTACAGATTAGCGGCATCACTGGGCATTTTTTGGGCCTTAGTTCGGACATTACTCTCTAAAAATCAATCAGTTGATTATCACTGAAAACCAGTGAATAGTCACTGATTTGCAGTTATAAGTACACCACTGAACATCGCAGTGGTATACTTTATATACCACTATATACATTATTTAACAAGCGGAATGAAAATACGTTTCGTTTAACTCGAAAAGATCGTAGCAATACTTGAGGAAGCACATTTTCCTTCCCGCGTCTACAATATGATATTAAAAATTGAAATTATTGCTGGATTCATGTGATAAATTCATATAACTCATGTTTATTTTTACAAGAGATAATGTTTGAATAGTTTAATTGACAAATAACGACTTGTTCACTTGTTCATTGTTCACAAATATGCTCCACTTGAGTCAAACTATGTTGTATATTGATATGCACTTGTAACTTTGCTGTTAATACTCGCGACACACTTATCATTGCTCGGGGAAACACGCATCTTACGAGATCTCAACAGATCACTGCAGCTTCCGCTTCTCAAGGGGCAAATACACCGCAGGTACTACGGATTGCATAAATATGCGTGAAAATTAAAATTTCACTGTTATTAGACGCGTTATTATTTCTCGAACAACAGGCTGTTTTCCGTTTATGCGTCCACATTGCGTCGAGGACACTCGCATCGACAATCGACGTTTAATTCCTAACGCATAAACACTTTATTGAGGCACGGGGATCGTTAAATGCAGCTTCGGACGACCGTTACACCGCATAATTATAATTTTTATGAGAGGACTGCTCCACATAAAGACTCGCAATACAATCTTTATGCAATCCTTATGTCCTGTTTTTGTAAACGAAAGAAATGTAATGACAATCTGACTGCATTACCGCCGGACAATTAACATAATGTAGTCCGAGTTGCATTGCCATGCATCAGCTCCGATTAACTTTGATGAAGCTTATGCGCGACTCAATATTTACAAAACTATTCGTTCGTTATCTCGGATAATTAAATTCTTTCACTATCCCGCGAAACAAAAATTAATTATCGCGCCGGATGAAATTAAGGTATATGGAATAAAAGAATTGTAAGAGTACACCTATGTCAAAAAATTAAATAAGCCAGATAATCCAGAAAATATATCTCTAATTAGATTTCTATCGTACAATATCTTTTAAATGCCATTCATTAAATTGTTGTAAATTTTTCTACTATATTTCTACTCTGTTAATAATTATCGGGCGATGCGATTGGACAATTTGCGAATAACAAAATTTGAAGATTACACATGGACGAGTGTCCAACAAATTTTCTAGTCCTCATCTTGCTGCTTGAGAGCTAAAATAATCTTAAAATAATCCGAAAGAAGTTCTCTCCCTCCCCGTGTCCATGTCGCAATGACGCTGATCGACGAAATCCGAGCGCGATCCGCCGCGTACCCGTATCAGCCTCGATCGACGAGGTCTCAATTAAAGAGACCGCGAGGAATCCGCCAACGCGCGGCCAATAAACAAACTGTCGGATTGGCTCTGTACGATGTCGTCAGCGCCAATTCACCGCATCAGTTCGAATAATACCGTTGAGTGGCGTCTCTGGTTTCCTCCTCGCGTCGTCTCTCGTCTCATTTTCTTGTTCTCTCTTTCTCTCTCCCTCGGTAGCACGCGTTAACCGCTAAATGCTGTGGCGCCTCGTTGACCGAGCACCACTATAAATTGACCAATCTTCAGTGGTACGGTCCCTGAGTCCCATTGCCGTCTTCCACGCTGCCACTAGGGCACACCCCCTCGGGACCCCCCGCATGCTGGATTCAATTGACTGACATTCGACCAGCGATTTGCCAATATTACACGAGTTGCGTAGCGATATTAAATCAATTATTGGTGGCTCCGCGATGTTTTAGCATTGGTAAGCTGATTGGCGGTTGGACGATCTCAAAGGCGCTCTCGTTCCGGGAGCGAAATGTCTAGATGTTATTTGCAACAATGCAGTCGAAGAAATTTAACGTTCCAAATATTTGAAAGAACGTATATTTCCCCATGATTTGACAACTGATTAGGACATCTTAAAAAAGTCTCTATAACAAGAAGTCTGAGTGTTTTATAGTTTTGACAGCTTTAGGATTATAGTGCATTGTAAGCTATGACTGTGCTATTCTCCGGACATATCTGATCTAGAATAATCGCGAAAAATTTGCAAGATCATCAAGTGGGCGTACAATACGAGATTAGGCCACACCCCGGTAGTCGATGCCACCTCGATAGTCAAGTGGCAGGAACTTACAAATAAACCTTTTGTAAAATCGAGAGTGATAAGATCGCGTCAGTCCGAACACACTTTCCTTTACATAACGCGTTCCTTTCTCGAGTGTATTCTCCAGTCATTTTCTGTCACGCGATCCTTGTTGCCGCTTCCTCGAAGCTAAATGCCAGCCGCTCGAGTTCCAGCCGTTTTCCAGTGCGTACCGGCTAGATCCAGCGTCACTGTTTGCTTTATTAGTCTCAATTTCGTCGGGAGATACTCGATGTCGTCAACCGCCTTATGATGTACTATAATTACAGCGCGAGTTGCGTAATTTTTAAGAGTCGCGTCAGTAGGTTTACAAGAACTTTATACGACTTACGTCGATATATTGATTAGATTGATAATGATCTCAAAGAAAAGTACTTCATCTTTCTTGTACTTTGGGACAAATTATTGTGAAATTATTCGAGACACATTATACCACAATTTTGTTTCCTCTCCACAAACTTTTGGCCTACAGAAATTGATAAACAAATTACAATTAAAGCTTTCTGCACCTAATATGAAATTTTTCAACGGAATAATCTTAGGATAACACGCGATCTATCGCTCCAGCGTGGAAATAGGATGACATTGTACATACATCCACGATTCTGATCTTAATCTTGAAATTTTCACAATTTACACAAATTCTTATCCAAAATTTATAATTAATGTAACTTGGAAAGTATTACTTTCAATTATTTGATACATTGTTACTCAAATTACACCCAGCGAGAAATGACTCGTCGATTGAAGCCGAAACGATGTCGAATCGGCGTCGAATTTGACAGTGTTGATGTCGCTTCGACATTATTTCGACGAATACTTCTCACTGGGTATTCACTGTCTCTAAAATCTGATATGGCTAGGAAAGAGAGCCACTTGCTTAAAGATGCGCGCTTGCATCTAATCTAGAATCTACTGTGGTACTACTGTTATTGTGAGTACATAGTCCCAAGTAGTTTTATTCGTAAAGACGAGTGATATTGCCATCGAATATTACAGCCGAAACGGAAGCGATTGCAGATCGCGCGTCCACGCTCGGTAGGATAATCCCGAATACGAGTATATCCCTCGTTGTAATCCGACTCGGCGCGGGAGCAGGTTATCCGAGGACTAAGGGGAGGAAGGTACGTAAGACCGCGAGGAATCGCTCGTTCAGCAAAAGCCCGCGCGCCGACAAGACGCGACGCGTTTCTTGCCGGGACGTACATATCGATACGCTGCTTGCGGGGAACAGCGTGGAGTCTCTTCTCCAGGGCATATCGACCCTCTATCTCTTCTTCTCCCGCGCGAATAGTCGCGTCCGTGGAGAATCACGGATTTTCCCTTTTACTCTTTTTCTCCATCTCGTCTCTTTCGCTCGCTCTCTATATGCGCGTACAAATAAGGCGTCCGGAGACAAATGACGCGGGAGAGGGATCAACGCAGCCCGACACAAAGCATCCCCTGAGCACCCTTCCCCGAGTCGGAGGTGACGTCACTGACAATGGAAGGTCGAGCTGTGATTAAAGATCGAGGGACTCCGTAAAAACTCCTTGAAAAGTACCGGTTGCGGGGACGCGCGAGGGAGGTGACGCCGGGAGGTGAGGCCCGCGAGGGAGAGGACGAGTCGCGAAGGGGAAACCGGGAGGGACCTACCGGCGTGAAATATTGCCTCCGCGGCACCCGACAGCTATATGACATTTCCGAAGGGCACGAAAGAATCCCTGCGAAGCCGCACGGCATCCCGAGCTCACGATCGCGTTTCGCCTCTTCGCCGCAGAGTGTCCAGTTCTGCCCCGGAGATTATTTTGCGAAAGGATATCGCGATATCGCGAGCTCAATCCCTTATTTTCGCGCACACGAACGTAATAAGTGAAATGAATTAATAGACCGATTGATTTTCTTTTAAAACAATCATCTTCTTATTATTTTTCACAAATGCAATTGGCTATTTAGAATTGCATAAAAGAGATGAAGCGTAATTTTGTTTATTTAACTTGCTGTTACTAGCAATGAAAAATTTCTGAACTAGTTTGCCGATTTAAATGTACGCAGGATCGATTAAATTCCAACTTATTTTTTATACGGCGATCTTATTGACAGTTGATACAGCAAATGTGGGTAACCTTTAATCGACTGCTCGTTTTATATTTCGCGCTGTGTCGCGCGTATCTTTTGCTTCTCTCGCATCACAATCCCCTTTACTAACGACTTTTTACTTTTAACCCCAATGTCCGCGGAAGAACGGACGATTCTGGATTCAAAGTGCAGCCCACATCTGTTAGAAGAGGTAAACGTCTTTTCAAGCGTACGACGCGGCGATAACTTTACGCAGAGAGAAATCAAGGATAACGTCAATCCTCCACGTCGACGTGTAGCAAACTATATAATTACTGTGTTCTATAAGTAGATCGAAATGCATTCCTTTAACAAACACTAATTATAAACCCGGAGCCCTCGTCTCATTCTCGCGGAGAATTATAAACGTCAAATTTTCAAGCGACCAAGTTAATATGTTAGAAACTTGGTGCGCCGAGATAAAACTTGGACGGGTCCTTGAATAAAGATAAAAAGGATACAATGCGAAAGAGAACGCGTGCACACGTGTGCAATTACGAAAGCGGATATCATTAACAAACATCGAGTTCCAGACGGCGTTTCTTCAACGTCTCTTCTTATTCGTATAACAGTTTCCTCGCGCATCGCCGCTTAGCTCCGCGCGAGAATGATCCTGATAGATAACGGAGGAATTCGCCGACGCGAAAGACGCGCCGTGATAACGGGCCGAGGGTACGGAGCGCCGAGTGAGAGAGAGAGAGAGAGAGCGAGAGAGAGGAAGTTCATTACGATCGTACGCGCGTACTCGATAACTTGTCCGTGATCGCGGCGGGCGGGGAACACGGGCGGTGCGCACGTGACGTAACGTATAATTTACCGCGCTTAATTCCGCGCGTCTTGTAACAGGTGACTTACATTAATGGCTCCTATCTCGCGGCCGTGGCGCAGAAGAAAAGCCGGGCCCCGCCGCTTTATCGCGCCGCGAGTAGTCGCGGAATCGCGCGCGAGGATCTCTCCTCTTCTACCGCGCGCTTACAAGCGAGAGTAGTCCTACGATCCTCGCAAATTGCGAGCATAAATCCTTTACGCGCGGTCCAACGCGCGGATGATTAACAGCCGTCGCGAAATCAGCGCGCAGGCGAGTACCGCTATGAGATACGGACGTTAAGAACGGCCGCGGATTAGAAATCGCTTGAGAAAAAGTCGCGGCACATGTCGGTCGGAAAAACCGCAGGCGGTTGATGAAAAGATAAGTATCTGGACATCGCGATAGCCTCGAGTGCCTTATAGTAGTTTACGAGGAGTCGTGTGCTGCTTGAAAATTATTTCTTATGAAAAAATTAAAATAACATTCTTCCCTCATGATGACAAGAGGAGGCGCAGCGAGCCCCAATTAACTAAGGCACCACGCGCCAATTTCAGCCAATTTATACTCTAAAATGTTGTGAACTTTAGCAATGACAGGCATTGCTACCAATTATCATCTTCGAACGAGACGTTTCATACAATTGCGACCGAACTTCGCTCGCTCTCGTTTGATCGGTTAATTCTTCCCCCTTCTTTTGCAAGAAAAGAAAAATATTACACGGTCGTACATTATTCTATTACAATATATTATCTATTTTTCGAATTCTAATAATATAATGCTTTATGGGCAACGGTATATGTGCGATTAAAAATGACAGAAATATTAGAATTTTAGATCCAGGCTTTTCGCCAAGCGACGCTTGCATTGAAATTTGAATGACGTGTATTTTGAATAATGGGTATTTGGCACGACAAACACTCGAGTTGAAAATAATAATAATGTCAGATGGATGGTACGGCTACTTTCCAAGCACGTTGGAAAAGCTTGTACACCACAAAATTATTCACACGCATTAGCGACGACGTCCATTTCTCAAGCACCAGACAAGTATCGACAGCCGGAACTCTTCAGCCTCGCGTTACGGCCAAGGAGCGGCTCTCCGCGTTTTCTCGGATGTACATGCCATGACGGGGTAAGACGCAACGAAGAAAAGCGCCGGGGGGGGGGGGGAGGAAGGAAAGACGAAGAGGCGATAATTATACGGTCGGCTAATCGAGCGAGGCTCCGCGGACGGGTGCTAACAGGCGCGTTAATAAGCGCGCCTAAAAGGAGCGCGGCTCGTAACGGCGAGCACGAGGCTCTTCAATACGCTTGTTGATTCCTAAGATTTACAAGCTAGCCGATCGTGTTGCGGGCGTACACCATGAACGCACGCGCCCATCCGGATGTACCGTGGCCTGCGGTCGCATCGCGAATGATAAGGATCGCGCGCGACGGCGAGAAGATTATCATTGCGCGACGACATTCTGTTGGATTCATTCGCGTTCTAGACTATTGGTTCGATTTGGCCCAGTTGGTCTTGACCATAGACGTAGTAAGAATAGAGCATAGAGCCTAAAATCTCTGAGAATTACTGAGACTGACAATGTCTGTGCCTAGTTTACGCCGTATTTTGTTCAAGCAACCTGACCTATACCCTGGCCTAAAGTAAGCTTCCAAGTGAAACGTTTAAGCCATTTCCACCTGTAATACTTTTAGGCCGAATATAGGTAACAGGTAAACATTAAGTCCACTTGTGAACGCCTTCAGTTGAACGTTATCTCTTTAATAATCAAGCTTTTTAGCCAACATTAACCGGCCAGTGTTTTAATACAGAAAATTTATTGCGAAAAATGTTACCTCAGCCAGGGTTTGAACCTGGACCTCCCTACTCTCTCGGGCGTTTCGAGGGAGGTTGTTATCTATTACTGGCACCTTAAAGAGATTTCTATGTTATCTCTTTAAATTTGAGTAATTTTAGGCCACCTGTGTTTACATGTGTTATATCGCGCGACCAACGTCAGGTCAGGGCAAGCGGAAGAGACCTGACCCCAGCCAGGTCGAGTCGTTTATCAATTGTTTACACCGTCACGACCTATCGTGAATGGGTTGAATATAAGGTATAGATAACGACTTAAACGCACGGTGTAAACTAGGCCAGTATGAATAGACAAGTATGAGGTCTGAAATCTGAAGATTAAGTTGAAAGAGACTGACAATAGTTTTCTCCCTCTAACGAGAAGAAAGTGAGAGAGTGTCAAAAAAGAGTCGAGAGACAGTTGAATATGTGATAATTTGTACACATATTCGTGTATTACATTTGTATAATATCGTCACAGCACATCTATACCTCACTGCGCAGACGCGAATAAAGAGAGAAAGCGACACGGTATCTATTATCTGTCCGTTTCTACTTGATCTTCATCGCCTACAAGAGGATACGCTCGGTCTATTCTTGCTATGTCTATGGTCTCGGCGTAGGATTCAACGCCATTCCAACGAGAAGAGGAAGATTCAGTCGCATCGAGGGCATGAAATCGCAACATCCACAGAGACTGGCTCGCGTCGAGGTGGCATTTCGCCTTTAGTGTCCGGTGCTTAATGGGCTAATCGTCTCACGGGCGGCCATCGCGACTCGCTCGACGATGCATCGGCGAAATCGCCGTCCGTAAAAGCGCCTTCGCCGCGGTGATAATTATGCTTTTGATGTATATCGCGGCGCCTCGCGCTTCCTCGCTGGCCTCCTCAAGGTAATAGCCGTAGACGACGGACAGTTTTACGGGATATCGAGGGAGAGCATAAAGGGACTGGATTTACCGGTGGCGGCGGGGCGGCTGCCATTTCTCTCGTAGCGGAATCGAAAGTGTCGTAATTACGCGACGCGAACGGCTAATTAAGTCTCACCCGTCCCTCATAATTGTCAGTCCCGGCGATATGCTCGAGACGTCTCGTCGTGACGTTCAACCCGCTTCCTCTCTGCAATTTGTCCACTAGCCTTATCGGTTCACGACTATATAAGGGTTGAGCGTGACGCAATCCTAGCGCGCTTAATTGAAATGCCGAATATTGTATTAACAAACAAGTCCAGCAAATGCGAATTAAAAAATTCGACGCAATAGTGATCTAACTCTTTGAAACGTTGAACGTTGAACGTTGAATACAAAATTCCGAACCGGTTTTTAAAATGCTCAATAAAGCAGTAATTATTGAGCAAAGCCAATCCAATCAACGCCGTTTTTTTCAACTCAATTTCTTAATAGGAAATAGCGCTGTGTAATTATTAGACAGATAATCTTCAAAAAACTTGGTCCAAGTTCTAGCTTCGAGAAATGCGTAGCCAATCAACTTGCAGCTATTCTATGTAAGCAGCAAATCGATTGGCTACACATTTCTCGGAAACTGGGCCCAAGTTCTAGCATCGTGGACACAGGCCTTAAGAAATATACTGCACAGCTTTCCCCACCATTAAGCTGATTACTCCTGCGTGTATAATGGGTGTAAAAACATTTGTAAAAATATAACCGCAGAAATTGTTCTCGTAAGAAGCTGGCCGTAATCGTGTATCACGAATGTGAAACCCCAGATCGACGACGCTGATGAACGGAAGTGTCATAGCACACTCATTGTCAGTTCCACGCATTGCAGTACGCTGTATCGGATATCACAATATTGTGAGGAGGCGCCTTCTCGCGTATAATGGGTACCGCACGCACACGGTGGGTCCGCGTAATAATTATCATAACAACACCGCATATTTAGAGACGCTTACTCTCACTCTCTCTCTCTCTCTCTCCAGTCCCTATCGGGGCCACGCATCGGGACGACAGGCATTTAACCGAAACACACCCCATAGGTGGCCCGTACATACGTACAAGCGTCCCGTTTAGGAGCCACATTGTCATGTTAATGGCCGACAATGCCAATCCTATTACGCCGTTCGGGTAGCGGGCGCCGCGGGCCCTTTCGGGGCCCGCGCGCCGACCCGACGGGCCACCGAGTGGCTCGGGGGGCCTCCTCCCCTCCCTTCCCCCTGCCGAATCGCGCAGGCAGGTAGATCCCCGGCAGGCAGGTGCTACGAAGGTCAACTTTTTTTCCCATCGACGCTCCCTCTCGCGAAACGCGCCAGGATACGCGCGTCGTCCTGTCTACAGGGACCCCGCCCTCCGTCCCTTCCCGGGCCGCGAGATCGCGGACCGGTTTCGAGAGCACCCGGGGCTAAATGTCAACAACGGCATAACGGCCTGGTTAGAGGATTATCACCGTCGGACGAGAACGAGGCCGGAGGAGGGTAGCGCCAGACTACAAAAGGTCGTGAACTTTCAACGTGTCATAATCCGTCTGAGAGGATTCGCGGTCGCCGATCTCGCTCTTTCGCGCCCTTCGTGCCCTCCGCCGCTCTTCGTTGTGCGCTGCCTCGTTTTCGTTCCTTCGTGCCTCGTGTTACTTATTCTCGCGACGGACAAACCCTTGTCACGTCGCCGTCCCAGAACGAATATACTTGATTCTTTCGCGGGGGGAAACGACGCGAGAGGGCTTCATTGTAATGATAATATCGCCAATTTCAATAATTTCAGCAATCTAATTTCACAGTTGTTTAAACGCCTTGAAAATTTATCGTCTCTCTCGTTTCCGTGGTCCTCGGATTATTTCTCCCAGTTTTCAAAAGTCGCAGGTACGAAAAAGGTGCTTAGAATAAAGTGCAAAAATCTCTAGTTCGATGATACTTTGGAAAATACAGTTAAACTGTATCACTTAACGCGGAAGCAAAATGCGCGTGTAGTTTCACATTGTTCCAGATAAGGAACTTGCCAAAAGCACTTTCTGAATTGAAGATACTATCCTATTCCGTTCTATTATATTTCACGCGGAGAACCGCTGCCCGGTTAAATCCCAAACACGAGGGTCGCCGGCGAACATCGAGACGGGGATTAGCGGAAAGTCGCTTTTCTGTCGCGTATTTTGTGTAAGGTCGACCGCAACAGCGGCAACGATTAGCGCGACGTCGATTTCAATGCCGGACCGCATTACGTAATTTCCGACCCGAGATGACAAGAGCGGACAATGTACATTTATTTGCGCGCGATTCTAATTCCTGCTGGGATAACGTGCACGTTAATCGCACGGCATAAAATATTGTTTATTCTAAAATGACGTCAAAGTAACAGTGTAACATGCATTTTTTTAAGTCAACTGCTAGTCAATTGACTTGTTTTACATTTCGATAAATGATTTGAAGAATTTACGACTTTTCTCAGTGCAAAAAATTTAGATAAAATGAAAAAGTAGAAGTTTTGTTGATTGGAAGATTTTTATACATTACAAATAAAATGTATAACCATGTTTGTATAAGTGAATGGTGTGCGATTGTCGCTCGTTAAAAAAGTTCAAAATAAACGTAATTTTCCATAGTATCTCGCGGAAAATTCGACTGTGGGCTGTGTCGTCGGAATTTTACGACCTACATGCTTGAAGGCTATTCAAGGATCTCTAGTAAAATAACGGCCCGAGCCGAAATAACGATCGTGTTGCTGAAATATGTTATTAGCTTATCCAATAGTGAAACTATGAGCATCAAGCTAAACTGGATGCACCAGCTTACAGGGCCGAATTTACTTTTCTCACAACCAAGTTAAATGTGAGCAGATTCATACCGTTTCGGTAGATTTGCGAGCGGAAAATCGCCATATCTCCAAGACAGAAACGTGTCCTGTTGAATTAACAAATAAAACTTTCTCCACGATTTCGACGAGGTCGATTTTCAACGTCACGGATACACAAAGATCGCGCACCGCCACGTTTCCGTCGAGCAAACGTACAAATGCAGGGATCGTCGGATAACAGTGACGAAATTAAAACCTTGCGAAATCGCGTGGCTTTCGACTTGGATCGCACTGCGCGAGGACGCCTAAAACCGGCCCTGCTGGCAGCGAAAGGCGAGGGTGAACGCCGGGAGAGAGTGCGGCGGAATACCGCGTCGCCGGTACGGCGGGGTGCACACGAGGAATCTATTGATAAATTCAGTGGGCAGCGTAAACAATGCGGCAACAATGTCAATTATGCGCCCGGCGCCGATCGCCGGCCGCTGCAATTAATCGGGCGGCGCGCGCGCGCGACTTTACGCGGTAATTAATTGCGCCGCGTGGCGTGCGTGCGTGTCGGCGCGTTTGTCCGCGGTGGCCCGCAAGCGTTGCGCTTTCGGCCCCCGGCTGACGGCGAGGTGGCGGCGATGGTGGAGTGGACCAACCGATACGATGTAACGGTGCCGACGAGGCCCTCGATCCCCGCCTCGACCTCGCCCGACCTCGGAAACTTCGCATCAATTACCTTCCAACAGAGTTTTACCCGGCTTCCACTTTGCGAAGCTTGAAGCGCGACCTCACCTTCGCCTTCCCTCTGCCCCGCTTCCTCCCTCCGTCTCGCCGGCTCCCGCAATGCGATCGTTTATTTTCAGCTAGGTCACTTTAATTAAAGCGACTCGTTTGACACGGTAGTTGCGGTTTTGCGACGCGTCCCGCCAGTCGTTCTTTTATGTCCCAATAGAACAAATTTATCGGTTCCTGAGGCGCAATATTTCCCGCGCAAGCGCATCTCAAAATCTCTCCGATGAAAAAGTCACTTTGGTTCCAATTGAATGAAATAAGAAAAGCATCATTTTAAATCGCATGACTGATTTAAAACAAGAGCGCGATATCTCCTTTTTTTAAAAAGTTAGAGACCGCCCAAACTTTTTGGATACATTGAAACATTCTAAAAAAGCTTCCTCCATAAGGAAGCAAAGAGATTTTAAAAATGTACCATGCAATCTATGATTAAATTAAAGCGAATGTTTGCCGCAACGATCTGGTCTTTCCGACAATATTCATATCTGCAATGCAAAAATTTCATTACTCGCGCGGTAGAAGATGCGTTTGCCACATTTATCGTAATTGCGGTGGAGTCTACCGAACGTCTGGCTCGAACCTCCGCTTTAGAGCGGCACATTCTTAAAGATAACGCAATATCTCGCCCCTCGGCTTTCCCTGCCGGAAACCTCGCCGAAATGCAGAGAGCGCGTGGCAGCGCACACGTCGAACCTCACCGGAATTGCGCCGGTTTCAATTTCTACGTCGAAATTTGCGGCGGAACCGGCGCGGCGTTTATGCATAATCCATGCGCGCGTTGCATCGACACGCTCGACGGGCTCATCGCGCCTCGATCGCGATCGCGGATATCGATAGGCCGGCTTGACGTTGGCGAAGTCGACGAGAGTGTACTCTCTACCGTCGGAGAGCCGCGTGCCGGACGATCGCGTGGGCGCGTAATGTATTCTTGGGATAGACAATGTGGCGGGCACGTGGGCTATAGAAGCCAACTCGACCGGACTCGGTTGCGCCCCCCCGGCCTGCTGGCCCTCCCGCCCTCCGTCTCCGCCCCCTCCCGTACCCTCCAGGGCCCTATAATGAAGCGTTGACGCGGGCATAAAACGAGCGCGCCGGCCGAGACAATGGAGTGATTGAGCGCGGGCAACGCCAAAGGGTTGCCCGCCGTCAACCCCGGGGTGAAAATGTCAGTAACCAAATGTCAGGCCTTGCCTCGGGCCTTCGAGAGCCTTCCCTATCGTCCCGTTTCCATGCGTGCCTCCGCGCGCTTCCCGCCCGCGGCCCTAGCGCGCGGAAGTGCTTCTTTCGAAGGCGCGAAAAACCCTCTCGTATCTCCGTGGACAAAACCGTAGAACGAGATGACGTGATTCGATACAATTCGCGGATTTCATTCTCTCCCGACTCCTATTCTCAGCCGTGAGAGAGCCAATCGGGGAATGAAATGACAATTGACTTGGTACAACTGCATTTACAAAACGTGCAACCTACTCCGACGCGAGTCAGTGTTCAGACTTTCTCATATCCATAATTGCGGTTTGCAGTGTGTTAAGTTACGAGATCAAGTATCGTGATTACATTTTTCATTCGTGTAGACTTGGAAGTTTCGACTTTAGAATACCGCGAGCTAAATTCCACTCAATTTCTCCTGTCGAATGCAAGTTCCCGGAAGTGAACACTGGCTGCAATTTCGCGAGCAATATGGCGAACGCGCGGTCGGGAATATCGAGAGAGAAGCACACGCCGGCTTTAAAACCACTCTCGTCTCTTCCGGCGAGCTCGGCGTCTACGAGGTGATCACTTTTCGGGAGGGGTGGGATATTTCGACGCGCACAGGGTCGGCGGCGGCGAGACGCGGTAAAAGCGGAATCTCCTTCCGGCATATTTTATATCCGCAGACGTCCTCCTTCCGAGAGCGGCAACGGCAGAGATTGCTTTCTCGCCGGTGGAGTAATGCGATTTTCGGCCCGCGAGATTGACGCTACCGAGAGGCGAGGGGCGCCCGGGCCGCTGCCTCCTTTGTTCCGAGGGAACGGGTTAAGTGGACGCGGTTTATCATTTTGTTGCCGTTTCGTCATTTATAATGCAATACACGCGATCCTCTTTGAGTCGCGGAGCGAGATTGAGCGGGGCGCGAGATTTTCAACGAAATTTTAAGCCGACGAAGACAAAGTTCAATAACGCGAACTCCGTGAGAAACCGGTGCGAATCCTTTAGCGATGTGATTCAGCATATTCCCTGTATCGCTGTCAATATCGACAATATTTTGGAATATTCTCCTGAAATCTTCAGACGAGTACTTGACCATGTCTGGCAAATTTTTATGTTTAAACTCACAACGTTGCGACCATGGTTTGTGGTGCTTTTCAAGTGGTGATTGTGTCAGTAGTTCCGTATGGTAAATCAAAAGAACTGATCTTAATTTCGCCAAGTGTTTCTAGAGTTCGTTGGAAATTCTCCTGAAATATTTGTTGCTGTTAACATTTGTTACTTTGCGAGCCACTCCTGGGTGTGCATTGCCGTTGTACGAGTAAAATAAAAAATTAACTAGTGCCCTGAAGATTTTTCGACCGACGAAAGCTGTAAAAGAAATTAATAGCATGTACGTTCGCGCATACAACGATCGATTTTCTATTTGTCCATCGTATAATCGTTGCTTTGGTAGAACTCCAACACCTGTCCCACTTGGCCTCCACGCCACTTGACTGGACATGTTATTAGCGCGTGTATTTTAAATAACGGTGGGATTTTTGCGATCGCAACCGAGAGATTTCTTAATTTGACAAATAACACGTCCCGGACTTTCCACCTTCAATTATCCGCGGTACGTATCCCATAAGCTGTTGCGCGCGTATCGTTCGCAGACGTTCGCGGAATCGCGACATGGAAGGCAGGATGAGGGATCGCGGCGGTAAAGGGAAAATAAATAAAAGAGCTTCCCTCGGAGTCGTTCTCGGGACGGAGAGAGATTCGCGCGAGAGCTGCTCGCGGATTCCTGCGGCGAGCGTTAATGGAGCTGTCGCTCGCGTTCGTTCGCGCTCGCGATAGCCGATGCTTTCTCTCTCTCTCTCTCTTTCTCTCGCCGTGGCTGGCGAGGCCGCGGCGAGTTTCCAACCAGATCAACGTCAGCCCAGAGGAGCGCAGAAACCCCGGGAAACACATTGTAGCCGGCTGCGAGAGCGAGCCGAACGGTCACGCCGGACACTCGGGCGGTGGAGAGCCGGGCGTTACTTCGATTCCAATTAAAACGTCGGTCGCTCTTTGTTAACCCGACACCACCGAGCCGCCCGTCCCGCTATCCTGTTTTCGTAATAAATTTCGCCTTGAATATTTAAGCGCGCCGGTGGATTTTACATACTTAATTTTCGGCCGTATGCACGCGAGAGAGAGAGAGAGAGAGAGAGAGGGGGGGGAGGGGCAGGCGCGACGAGGGAGACTGTTGACTTAGCCGCCGTGTGATCCTCTTAGGGCGGATCGAGGCATATTTCAAAGAATCTTCACACCGGTTGAGACGAACCGTTGGACTTTGTCCGCCCCGCGGTCGTTCCGTTGCAAATTGGTTACGCGGATAATACGCGGCTACAGCGCTCATTCGTTTACAATACGAAATAATAGTAATAATTACATGTGCGGTAAAAGTAAGTAAAATTGCCGATCTGTCGATTATGGCCCTCCGTTGTTGAACGCCATGATTTTTCCCACTGATTAATATCGAGGTAATTAATCTGAACGATACACATCGTAATTGTGGCACATCTCCATCTCGCTCCCCGGCAATTTGTTTTCTCCGCCGCGGACTTAAATGGAAGGAATGAATATGTATACGCGTATAATTTGCAGCCTCAATTCTACTCTCCTCGACGTCTCAATAGCGATAAAAACTGATGTATGCGCCGCCGCGCCGGTTCGCCTAAGCCGCCGATCGAGGGTTTTCGATCGTGCGGCCCTCGCGTAATCCTCACGCAACGCGGGACTTTCCCACCCCGGCGTCCCCGCCCCTCGCCGCCCCGCCACGAGCGATTTCATCATTAAAATTGCTATAATTATCTCGACGCGCGTATTCACGCGATGGCGCGATCCGCGCGCGTCGATCCAGTCAAACGGCGCCGATCTCGCCTGTTCGAGGGTTAATCGATCCAGTGCCTAGATGCACGTGCCGGCGCGCATTAGCATCCAAGAGAGAGAGAGAGAGCGAGAAAGAGAGCCCAACGCTCATTATACGCGCTCTTTAATCGCTAAAACATCTGGACCGCGCGACACGCCGCGCCGGTGTCTCTCCGCCGCGCGCAAGGTACCTTTTTGCCACGAGAAAATGATTACTTACGCACCGGTAATGGGATCGTGCTTTTCCTGCGTGGCGATTCTTGCGAAACCACCTTGACGATCCCCCCCCTCTCTCTCTCATTTTCCTTTTTCCCTCCCTCTCTGTTTTTTTTTCACTCGCAGCATGTAATCCTTTACTCGAGGCACGTGTGAGTTTACGCAAGCGAGCGCGCCGATTCATTCAATTCCATTTCGTCCCCACCTCATCGCGTGTTTTCACGCTCCGCTAATGCGCGTCGAAAGATCGATCGCTCTATCGAGCACCGCTTGTTCCTCTTCGCGCCGTGAGCACCTCGATTAAGCCGCTCTCAGAAAGAAACGAGGGAAGCCTCAGCTTCTGCGGAAAACTTGGCTTTGTCAATTATACACCGAAGAAAGGGAAAATGATTGGAGAGCCAACACGCAAAAGAGGGAGTTTTGCTGGATTGATACCGTGACGTGCACGTTAAGCGCACGAACTTGTTCCTTTTGTTGAATTATAGAAACGCGTTTTGAGATAATGAAATACGAGTCCGCTGCGGATTCGAACGAGGCACATTCTTCGGTGCAAACGAGCAAAGTTTCGGCGCACAAGGCTGTTTTTAAACCTTAACAGTTCCCCATCGATGGCTGTATTAATGAAACAAAATACAAAAATTGCCGAGTGAAATTCGTGACGTATAAGAGGCCACGCCGTGTTCCCGTGCACATTAGATAAGGATGACGCATCCTCCTACGCAGAAACGTCTCGCAACGCGAATATTTCATCCGCGTCTTCGCCCGATAACTTATTCAATCCGCTTTGTTTGCGGAGCCGTTATTAGTTTACACGCACGAGAGTTCTTTCGCTGCGGGCAACCCCGGAGCCTTTCCCGACGGCGAGAACGACGCTGAGATAGCTGATATATACGCCACACTGTTTTACAATACGCCGCGCTATATTATATCGCGAGCGTGTATTTCTATGCGCGCGCGGACTTATGCCGTAAACGCAATATCCTGCTGGTGCGTTTATGCGAAACGTGACGGCCGGTCGCGAGTAATGGCTGGAAAACCAGTTCTTAGCGCGCGAAGCGCGCGTTGCCGCCCCGAAGTGTCCGAATGGTAAATCGTAATTTACCGCCTTCCGAGATCGGCGATCGTAACACGATCGGGAATACGCAAGGGAAGAAGAGAAAGAAAGAAACAGAGAGAAAAAGAGAGAGAGAGAGAGAGAGAGAGAGAGAGAGAGAGAGAGAGAGAGAGAGAGAGAGAGAGAGAGAGAGAAGGGAAGAGAGAAATGTGATATTGCGGTGCCAGAGGTGGGACCCACAATCGGTTTGATCATTAGAGAGATAAAAGGCGCGAATCGATCTTAGATCTTTCAGCTGTACACTTGCAGTGCGCCGATTAACGCGCCCAACCTCGTTAGAACCGTCGTTGATAATGTCGCACGCACGATGCGTGAAGCGTGCCGATGATATCAGTGCGAGTAGCTATCGTTAGTAGCGCGGGGAGAGAAAGAGAGAGAGAGAGAGGACTGAAAGAGTCGAGCTTAAAGAGAAGATACTGACGTAACCGAAGCAGCATTTAAATATGTAGGAACATATCGCATTCTCTCGAACACGCAGTGTTCCAAGATGCAACGCTTGCGACGCATCCAAAAATTTGTTTTACAAAACGAATTCCAGGCGGAATTATCCTTTTTACAGCACCGTACACGGGGGGAGAATTTTCTCTTAAAATTTACCCTGAAAATCGTGTGCTCGTGAGACAACGTGGCATTTCGAAGAATTTTATGAGCCTTCTGAAATTTTACCATCTAATTTTGCTAGTAAAATGTGTACCAACTATAAGTATAATTACTGGTAAAATTTTAAAAGAAAATTCCCCGTAGGCATCCATTATCCGAAAAATCATTTTTTCTCATAAAACAAATTTCCGGGGAAAATACTTTCTCGCGGCGCCATACGTCAATTAGCGTCACGTGCAAATTGCTCTGTTTAATATTGTTATTACGCGTCCAACGAACGAGGTAAATTGGAATAACGTCTCTTGTAATGAATAGCAAGCCTCGGTCTAGCGCGTTCCGATCTCGTTGTCGTGGGGCAGGTCAGTATAATTACTGAACGCCTTCTGCCGGAAGTTCGGAGGCGATGCACGGTGGTTGCCTCTTGCGCACGGCGGAGAGAGGCAGACGGTTGTCACGCATCGCTCGCGAGCGTGGCATGCGAGATGCACTGCGCGCGCGCGCGTTAATGCCCACGATTTCAAGGATATGCACGTGCTCCGCCGATGCCCTTTCGCGTGGCGGCTGATATCGCGATTACTCATCATCGATCTCGCTCGCCGTCTCGTTTCGCGATCTAATTTCGCGTCTAAATCACGCACGCGATAAAGCGATGCGAAAGATATCAACGCCTGATATTACGAGTTTAGGCGAAACTAAGACTTGTCTAATATAGATTAATCTCGCTCTCTCTCTATTTATCTATATCTACCTATCTAACTAGCTATCTGTCTATCTCTCTATCTCATTAATGAATATTTCAGTCGATAAGGGAAAACAATTATCGCATACCTGCGATATCCTGCAATACGTGAACATAAAGTTTAGAATTCGATAATCCGTTCCAACGTGAGATAGGAAATTGTTAACATAGGATGCATACCTTTCAACTATCTCGCTTTATCGTAATTCGTTTCGTTCTTGCCTGAATCGATTCTAAATCTGACAGACATAATAATAGCTTTAGATTTAGACTATATGTCACGGACCACCCTCGGTCATACGCTTGCATATCTTCGCATTACGAGACCAGCGGGCGCATGTATCTAACGCGCATTATCCGCGAAAGGTCACTAGAAAGTGGTCGCGTTAACGTCAAACTTGGCGAGCGACAGCTGTCGCGACGATTATCGGGGACGAAGCGAGTTTTCGCGATGACGAATCGTTGCGTCGCCGCGATTCGTCTTCAGATCGAAATCTCGGCAGCAACAAAGAAAACGAGGACTGTGACGACGAATACCGATTGCAGAGTAATTTAAACTTAGAGACATACAAACTTTTATACCACAAGTAAATAAAAAAAATATAAATATGCATGGTATCAATGTTATAAACGATATCGCTGAACGTGAAGATGATTTTGTACAAACTTAACAATGCAGTGTATTTTTAAAGTTATTACCATCCTCCAGAGATGTGCAATGACACAAAGAAAATTCTCCGGATATTATTCAAACAACTTACTTCGAGAAGAGATCTAGACGGAATGCGTCATAGAAGAAGAAAAGAATATACGACAAAAGAAATTAGAAGAGGTGGAAATGACGTGTCGCCGGCGTCTCCGATATTTCTTATTTCTGGTTTCGATGGCGAAATCTCACGTGAAAAAGTATCGACGTTTCTTTCTGCCGGGGCGTAAGTGACCATCATCCGGATTTTGCGACGTAAAAGAGATCGCCCTCTCTCCCGATGCTCTCATGCGAATGCCAAGATAGAAACGTGAATCTCAGCGCGATATGCACTTCCGGGCACGATAGCGCGCCGGAGAAGCGATAGCGCGGGCGCGCGCTTGCAAAGGCTCAGGTTACGAGTTTGTGATATTATGACTTATATTGTGCGGCGATTAAGGCAGAACGGGATGCGCAAAGTGTTTTTCACCGAGGCCTCCGGTCGCGTCGCTTCGAGAAGAACGAGGCATCCTCTCGCTTCCGGTTTTGCTTAATGAAGTTTCGCTCGCTCGTAGGCCGCTCGAACGCGTCGAGTCTCAGGAGAGGGCAGGATGCTTGCTCGGGGTAGAAATTTTTAACTCTCGGTGTTACGACTTGGTATCACGAGAAAACAACGAAGAACAGGAACACTTAACGGCTGCAAAAGTGATTGGCAAAACCGAAGTTTAACGGAAAATAGAAAAACTACTATAGAAGTGAAAAGTACTTGATAATAGCGTGGCAAATCACAAATGACAATTACACAAGTTCGACAAACTGGCTTTCGCGCGTCCAATAATGATCTCATCAAAATCGACGAAACACGAGACGTCGAATTACAATAATTCGAGACTTAAAAAATTGAAATAACACGCATACTTTCGCCCAGGCATTTGTACAAGCTGCAGAACCCGGAGCTGAGGATTCCGTTCGTCTCCCCGATGAATCCCGGGGCTCGTACCGCCGATTATCCGCAGCATAATACCAATTATCGTGCCTTGATATCTAAATACGTCGGAGGTGGAGTAGGAGGAGGCGAGGCTAGAACAGCGACGGACGTTCCAGCGGCGGATAAGGAAGGAAGAGAGGAACAGCCGAACGGGGAAGGAAAGAGGAAAGATAGGGAGCACAGGAGAAAGAGAGACAGGCAGTGCGGTCTCTTCGCCTTCGCCCCGCAATAAATTCAACCAGGCGTTGCTTCGAGAGACGGGTTTCCTTCCAACCTCTACGGTGTCTCTCCATGTCGGTTCCGCCCATCCCTGATTTATAGACGCGCGAGATAGAGCAGCAGCACCAACGGCAGCAGCAGCGACCACCATCGCCAAGGACGCCCGAAAACGCAGAAGACGACCCGTTAGTGCCCGGGCCAGGGGGAAGGTAAAAAAAGGATCGCGCGCGAGAAAGGCGCATTAACATCTTGCGCGCTCGGCGTCAGCTTGACATGGCAGACCCCGGGAGCGAGGTCGAGAGGAGAGCGCGCGCGGTGCGCTCCTCTACGAAAAAGTAATGACGCCGCGCTCCCGCCGGCGGATAAATCAGAAAAAAGTCAGCAACGAGCCGTCTAACAGTCCCTTTGTATCCCTCGAATCCGGCCGAGGCGATGCCCCGCCGAGTATTATCAAAATTAAATTAGGACAACGGGAGACGATTGCGAGGGCGAAATTAGGAAATTGCAAAAATCTCGGTTCGATCTTCGTCAAGTTTATCTCTGATTGCCCCGATCGCCTCCGGAAGCTTTCGTCTGTAAAGCCTGGTCTACAATGAGACAGAAGTCAGTATAACCTAGCCAATCAGGGACCAGGAGATTTATAGGCAATCATTTGCCTCAACAAGCTTGATGAGTTCCAAATCGTCAATATTCTCGTTGGATGCAGCGGTTTCCATCGTTAAACAAGTTTGGTTAAACACCGTTTTGTTGAACCACACTTAAAAAATACCTAGGATTAAAGTTATGTTCTGAAATATTTCTGTGTAGACAAATTTTACTTAAAAGATTATAATATACTTACACGTATATGCTATAAATTGTCAGTGAGTACAAATGTTTCTCACATAAATATTTCGGAATATAATTACAACCCCAAAGATGTCTTGGGTGGCTTGGCGCTCTCGATGAAACTGGTGGGCATATGAGTGGTCCATCATAAGCTACGTATAAGCTATAAGTCAGAAGGATTAGATTTTGGCAATCTTCTTATGATTGCCGCGTTCCGACTTGCGAGTATCCTATAACAGGCTTGTAGCTCGCTTATGTCTCCTGACTACTGATTTCTGGCTCATTGTAGACCGGGCTTTATACGTGGAAGGATTTTATAGCGCCTTGCGAGGTACCGAAGGACAGAGGTACGGTCGCGTTTCGTTCCCCGAGCGGAAAAATCCGGGAGGAGGAGACGGCGCTATTCGTCCGGCTGATTTAATAGATCGCTGGCAATTACGCGAGCTAAATAAAATTGATTAGGAGAGCGGCCGGGAGCGTAACAATTGGGTTTGATGTTGCGAAGTGATTCGGCCCACCACGAGCATCGTAGCCGGGCGCCGTCACCACGCCACCCGGTCTCCCGTCCGTCCGCCACGAATCGCAAGGACGTCGCGCGGCGGCCACCCTCGTGCGCGTCATCCTCTCGCACGCGGACCGCGCGATATAACCTAATAGAATTATTTTCCAAGTGCGAGGGGTCGCGCTCCCCCCGGGAGCCAACCCCCGGAGCCACGGTGATCGCTCGCGGCGTTGGGGTCGCAAGCCAAAATGCGGGAGCGACTACGAGGGGTGTCGCGCGACGACGGCCACCCAGTCGTTCGTCCCCGCGTGCATATTTGCGGTTTCGCGGTGGCGATAACGCGAACAAAAGAGAGAAAGAGAGGACGAGAGCGAGAGAGAGAGAGAGCTAGATCCGCAGGTGCCGTAAGAACCGGTTCCGCGATTCCCTCGGCTCGTTTCCGTTTCTTCCTTTTCTTCCATATCGTTACAATATTACGGTTTGAAACCGTCGTCATTGTTGTCGCCGACGTCGCCACCTTGTCCTCTTACCGATTCCTTTTTTTTCCCCCGCGGATTTAAGTCGAGTGTCTGCAGCGTCTCTCCCTCGGGCAGAGCGCTAGTCTAAATATTGTCGGGAATTTGTCCCGACATGCGCGAGAACACGGAATGGCTCGTACTTATTGTCAGTAAGCGTTATTGCGGAGGGAAAATTTGGCAGCAACGACGCGTGTTGGTCTGAGCTTTCGCGAGTAACTTTCGCGAGAATTAAACGGCTAATTCTCCGGGTATCGTATTAAAGAATTCGCGTAATGCTAGTAAAACTATTTGACCAGCACAAACATAAGATTCAGGATGTTTCTAAATAGAAACTCTAGCTTTTTAGGTCTCTATTGCTATTGCTGTAATTAGATGGATGTTAAACTGATATTCGCAAATTTACTTCGCGCGCGGAATTATATATTAACAAACCGAAATTATTAATAAAGCAAATGGACGCAGAATGCAGAGCCATTGTTATTTCGTGACTGTTCAGTGCAATGCATTCGCCGAACGCGACCGTTCGATCTCGACTTCTCCGTATTAAAAAAAATTGTTACAAAATTTTAGCAATTAGCGTGAATACGAAGATGCGTGACACTGCATTCGCCTCGCAAGAAATGTCTCGCGGGAACAGTGAAACGCGCCAGTAAAACCACAGTCGCGACCGCCAACCATTGTACGCGTTCGAAGTAAAACTCCGCCGTCTTCTCGACCGCGCGGCGCAGCTTGCTGATTAATTAAATCACGTCGGCTTGATTAGCGCGACGCGACGCGCACCTGCCGTCTGAATATTGATTTAAGATCGCGTTCGCGCGCGCAAGCGCTCTTGTAGACACTTTAAAAAGCGCACGGTCATCCTAGCTAACTAGACGTCCGGCGTGAGAGCGTGCGTGAGTGCGTGAGTAAGTGCGCGCGCGCGCGTGTGTGTGTGTGGAAAACGCGCGGCATTTTTACGAGCGCCGCCGTTCCGCTCGTATGCAATTATGCCTTTACAGTGACTGTAACGACCTCGCGCGTACGTCGTAATGAGCGGTCACCGAGAAAAGACAGCCACTGGCCGGTCCGTTCTCCACGTTCGCGAGCCAACGGCGAGAGAGAGAGAGAGAGAGAGAGAGAGAGAGAGAGAGGGAGAGG
>NW_011967213.1:1843263-1858527 GCF_000949405.1 Vollenhovia emeryi | reverse complement strand
AGAGAGAGAGAGGGGGGGAGAAGGGAAATACGGCGGGAGAAACGTATTAATCGCGACTGTCCGTTTGAATTTTCCGGAATCCGTCATGTCAAAGAATGGAGAAAGAGAGAATGACGGGAAATAAATGGCGGATTAAAAACCGTTGTGATTTCAACTGATTTTAATTAGAAGAATACGGAGGAGGCTGCGAGTCTCGCGTTCCTCAGACTTTGCTACGCCGTGGTCGACAGCACCGTGGAAGTTGCAAGATTATTTATGCGGGTATTAGAGGAAAGAGTCTCCTATTATGAGATAGGATTCTAATATGGGATAGCGGGGTCTCTGTCAAGTTAATAGGCACCGTCGGTTGATTCCACCACGAATCGATTGCCCTTGGAGCGGAATCCGTTGTCTGATTTAGCGGAACATTCGTTGTTAGATCGCGTAATCGTCGCGAAAAAAAGATTTCCGATTGAATTTGGGCGTTGGAAACCTGGCTGTATATACTCTGCAAACGACCGTGCGATTCGCGAAACGATTTCGGTTGCCCTTTCACGACGGCAATGTTCGTGAACGCGTCGCGCCGGTATAAGCAGATTTTTGGTCTCAATTTTCATTGAAATATCGGATACGCCGTATTGTTCCGCGCGCAACGGCCCAAGCGGCGGAGACGCAGCTGACGACCTCTCTCTCTTTCTGTATCGTTGGGATCTAGGAAGGACGATATCGGCCTCGCCCGGCTCCGAAACGGGCCCTTAGGCTACCGTAAACGACAGGCTCGTGGCACGAAGTCGTATCGTGTTATACCCGATTGTCACTTCCTGGACACCGGGAGGAAGGGCAGAAAAGGGGAGAGACCTCCGTTTTCCCCGGAGAGGCGCTTTTACGAGCCGCCGCGATCAGACCGGATACGCCGTTGTCGTTGCCGTCATCCGGCAGCCGATTGATCGATGGACGATCTGCGCAAACGTTTCGTAATTTGTAGCACTTGTTATATAATCGTCAAATTAAACGTTATTAAGTAGCGAGGAATTTTAATAAGCGACGCGAGTCAACTTCCGCTCAAGATTCTAATTAGTCGTTGATTTATGCGTGGCGCCAAATCGGCAAGCAATCCGGCCAACGAAACGACGGCATCCACGAGCGAATCTCGGCGACACGAGATTGCCGTCGTCCCGCGGATCGACCAACGGCGGCCTAAATCATCGCTTTACGACGCCGCGGCGCTCACTGCGTCCACGTTCTCCTATAATCACCATTAAACGAGCCGTGGGGTCATCGACGCGGCGATCGTGCACGGTAACGGTAAACATATCCTGCGCAGCGCGCGGCGCAGCGCTGCGCTTTCCTCATTCTCACAATTCCTCCTTTTCTCCTTCTTTCGACGTGCGTCGCGAATGCGCGAAAGCGAGCTAAGCGTGGAAGTAATTGCTGGGCGCGGTCAGTTTTCAACCGGGGGGGTCAGTGGCAAACTTCGACTTGGGTCCAAGAGTGGCCCTTGGATCTAGCGACGTTGATGAGCAAGGAATTGACGTTAATAAGAGCCTGGCTACGAAAATGAAGTCTGAAGGAGCTGAAGCAAAAGAGACAAGGATAAACAGAAACAATAGAGAAGTAAAGGAAGAATTTATTGCGAATTAACTTCGAGATACCGTAATGAATAACGGTATGAACCAATAGATACTCGTAGTAACGCGTCCAATGTACCCTAAAGCAAGAGCTTGCTGAAAAGGAAGAGCAAGAGGAAGGAAAAAAGGAAGGAGGCGAACCGCAGAGGAAGGAGACTACACGGAAAGACCGGCTAAGGCAAAAATAACTAAAATGAAAATGTTGCCGTATAAATAGTAGGGGCATCTACATTGTTTCGCGTTGCAACATTCACCAAGTTTGCTGCACAAAACGCGTATAGTTGTCTCCACTACTTATCACATCAATGTGGGTACAACAACCACAGATACAGCTGTCTCAAATAGTACTATTGATTGGGGTTGTGCCAGCCCTAATTAGACACCTGGTAACCACATCGGTCTCTCTCTGTGTTTTAATATTTGTTAATATTTGTTTTAATATTTGTTTCGGGAACATTTTCCGAGGCGATCATACACGCATTCTCGAATTCATCATATCTCGTGCGCATCGGGCGAGTTATGCCGGGGCGCGATTTACGTTGTTCGTTTTTCAAAATTCCCAGAGCCAGAGGAGAACACAGGTAGATGCGTCCGAAGATAGAGAAGCCTCGTACACCGCGGACTTGTGCAAACGAGGTGAAGGGTATTAAACGGATGCGAATTTTTACAGAGAACACGGCTCCGATACGTTTCATATCTCTCTGCCGCCTCTCTCTCTCTCTCTCCCAGCTCGCCCCTTTTTTCCTAGCCGTTAATGCACGCCATTAGCGTCAAGGTTCGTGCGCGAGAACGAACTCGCCCCGCTCGATGTACTCGGGGGAATCTCCGCGCGGCTCCGCGAGTCGCTCGCTCTGCGCTTTTGCCCGTTTCTACCTGGCCTACCTGGCCGTTCCTCGCAAACGCCGCTCGAGGTGCCCCGGCTTCGGAAGAGGAGGAAGAGCGAAGGAAGTTTCTTCAGGCCGAGCACGCGGCAAACGAACCGTGTCGCGCCGGCCAAGCGCCACCGAGAGAACCTCTTGTACTTCGCCGCCGGAAGTCGGGGAGAGATCGTCTTCGTGATCGCGGGAAGTAACGGGAGAAACCGGATGAGGAAGAAGAGGAAGAAGAAGTAACCCAATCAATCTCTTCAAGATGGATGGGGCATAATTGATCCTGCGATCTCGCGTGGTGCACTTTCTTGTCATACGTGTGCTTCTTAAGATGCTGCGTTATATCAAGGTTTTTAGTTTTTGCGACGTGTGGCAAAAATAACGTAGAAATTCACGTGATTATTCCCATATAGTAATTTTTACTTCTTTATATGCGAGAGATTGACATAATTAATTTTTCCATGGAATGAAGATCCCTCGATATATCCATCCAAATTGTTAGAGTCGTCCAACATTTCGATGACGGATAAGTAATTAATAGTGTAGATTCTATCGCTAATCATTTGCCCAGCGGTTAAACGACAGTCTATAAATGTATTAACGATCGTGTGATAATTCTTTGCGATTAAAGGCGCTAGTATGATACAAATGGCTGAAGATCTTATTGATGAATTCTAAACTTTTTACCGGGGACGGCAAACACAGAGATTTCGGCTGTGTAGAATGAACTTCCGCCGGCTTCTCCGGACAAGTTACGCGATCATTTGTATCCAAGAGTCGCAACCGCGAAAATTTATACCGCGGAGTTATCCTACTATTCACCCGGGGGAAAAAACTTGGATGGACAAAAAGCGGAGGAGGAAGTGGGAGATGATCGGAGAACGCGAGAGAAAGAGAGAGACAGAATGCGAGGAGCGCAGGACCGGCCCGAGCCATATTCTCCGCTCGCGTCGTTAAGCAGCAAAAAATAATAAATCACCGCGATTTTTACTCCGCGGTCCGCGGAGATAAATTTAATAACTTAACTACCGCGCACTGTTCCTCCACGAGAGACTATTACTCCAATCGCTAAGAATTACGACTCGCGTGGAAAAATGTGCTTTTCGCGGAGAATGCTTAATGGATTCTTGCATGGGATAGAGAGGGAGTCTCGCGTTCCGGTTCAGCAGTTGATCCTGATACTCGAGATAGATTCCGTTTGCCGAGATTGTAATTCATTCAGAAAGTATAAACAAGTTTGGGTCATAACGTCATATCAGTATTGACGATTCACGCCAACTTCAACATTGCCGCGGTGACCAAAAGTTCAACTTGAGTGAAAATGTGTTAACGTTTGAACAGCTAGCAATTGCCTTGAGAAATCTTGCGTATCGACTGATCTCTTTCGCAGGGTCGTATCTCGATTTTGCGAAATTTTCGATTTTTCTGCTTAAATACTCATTTAGGACCAGAATGGGCGTTTAAACGGAAAACCCGGAAATTGCGTAAACTCGAGATACGACCTTGCGAAAAAGAGCAGTCGTTATATGAAAAAAAAGGTGGAAATTAAATTTCAGATACTAAAGAACCAGGATGCATTCTTTAGAATTTGAATCGTTCATATCTTTCCCGAAGAGGCATATTAAATATATTTATCGATTCTTTCTCTTTGCCATTTTTTTCTACCAATCAATCGGCGATAAATTCGCAAAGCGAGAGTCCAACTGTTCGTCCTGCGACAAGCACTTTCGTACCGTCGTCTCCCGATTTCGAGTCACGAAAATATGAGAAGTGATATCGCTGCGTTCCACCTCGCCTCTCGCTTTCGCCCCTTTCTCGCTTCGGGTCATCGAATATATCCGCGCGTCTTGCCACCTAAATCCACGGCCGGCTCGTATCCGCGGGCATATTCACGATTGCCTACTTACCGGTCGTGAAATATGAAATTAAATTCATTAGGCTCTTTCGCGCGCTTATAATAAATCGAACGATTGTGGCCGCGGATAGAAGGCGTAGCCGGGGCTTATAACTCAGACGGGCTGAATGGAAAATGATGAGAAATGTCTCTCATTGAACGCTGGGGGGTCGCGGCGACTCCGGCTCCGGTGTGGGAGCCAGTTATCACACAATCTGAAACTCTCCCCGAACGAGAGGCGAGAGAGTCTTCTTCTTGTGAAGGGAGAGGGGGGGGGAGGGGAGAGCGGACGGTGAGGATGTTCCGGTACCCATGTGGGCTTCGCGCGAGGAACGCGCGAAGAGGCAACAAAAAGGAGGAGGCGCGCAAGAAAGGGGCCCGAATCGTAAAGGCCCGCGAGCCATAAACACCCGCATAACGATCTCTGCGACGAGCGTCCCTTTGGGGACTCTTCCCTCGTCCTCCCCCGCGCCCCATTTTTCTTATCCCCGCGGTCACGTTGCGCACGTGCATACACTTTCTCCGCCCTCTTTCTCCCTCCATCTCTTGTGCGTCACGCGTCTCTCTTTCTCTCGCCGCTTCGCGCTCTTCGTACCGTGCCCTTGTACCTCGTCCCCTTCGCCATCTCTCTTTTTCTCCCCCGTCCCCACGTTCGTCCCTCCCTCTCTCGTGCGCCGTCGTTCCCGTTTCTCTTCAGCCCGCGACGGAATTCCTCGCGGTGTATTTTTTCCAGCGGGAAGGTATGCGGGAACACCGCGCCCAGCTGGGGAGCTTGTATTAATATTCGACTAATTATGCTCGACGCGACGATTACGGGCCCCGTGGGCCACAGGTGCGCCCAGGCGGGTTCCCTGCGCGTGCAACCGTGAAATTTGCCCTTGCCCGAACACGATGCTTAACTTGTACATCGCGGGCTGCGTGTGTCACTACGCCAGTAACTCGGGAGACGCAAAGAATCGCCGTGCGAGGACGAGATAAGATAAACTGTAACGAATTCCTGGCGAGAGCCAGTGTAAGAGAAAGGTTCCCCGAGCTTGAAGAAGATAGTTCGCGGAGCGATTCTTTCGAGAATTTCGTTGGCAACGTTTCTTTACGTGCTCTGAAATTGTCGGCGTTATTCATCTTGGCAGGTAAATTTCAGTCAAGATTTCGCCGAATTAAATCCCGCTTAGAATCCATTTCAGAGGGATGCTTTATTATTCTCTTACTCCCCCTTGCGATATGTAGAAATCTTGAGGGTTTTCCAATAGCGAGTATCGTATTGAATGATAATACCCTCCGAACGTACTCGAGGAGAGAGTCTATCATTACACGGCTTATTCTAAATATATACTCAAAGGAGAGACATTAAGGCTTATTCGAATCCTCCCAGAATACATGTGCATTCGTGCGAAAAGCACCGCGAGACGTTTCCATCGATCACGATTCTCATCTTATTTTCATCGCGTGTGAACGGAGCCGAAACGGCGATAAAAGAAATGAAAGATGTCGTACATTTGTAGGTGTTTACCGCCGAGAGGAGGCATTTGCGAGCGAGCGAGCGAGAGCAAACGCGCGCGCGCGCGCGCCCGTGTTCGCTAATTTATCCGATAGCTGCTTACGAACATAAATCACTCGCTCGGAAAGGGCACCGTGACTGATTTATGGTGGCGCACTTAAATGGAACAAAGCAACCAGTTCCTGAACACCATAGCGAGAGATTTTATTCGGCGACGAGCGCGAAAATTCCTTGTCGGACTACCGTCATGATATCTATCGCCATCGCGCTAAAATTGCCCGCATAATTGAGCCGTTTATTTCAGAAGCTGTAAGATTTGAGGCTGGTCATTTTGAGTGGCCCGCGTTCGCGGAGAGCGAGGTATTTCAGATTTCAACATTTTATATTCTCGAGTACTTTCACTTTCTGCAGGGGGGGGGGGTCTTGGTCGAAATGACCCGTGCGTAGAAATAATTGTCACTTCTCCGCGCCTGCAATTCTAGAAGCATCAAATGTTCCATCAAGTAACGTAACTTCCCTTTAACGCGATATCACCTCCCTGGTTCTACCAGAATCTCAGGCCCGCGGAATCCACGCGCAGTTTTCCCGCGTAAAAAAAAATCAGATTTTACGTGCGTACGATTACGCGCCTAGGATGAAAGGGAGTTTAATCTGCGTGCCGTGTGGGTCGCTGACACACTCGAAACGCTCGACTCGTCGCCAGTCGTACCGTATCAGACCTCACCCACCGATCCGTGCTACATTATGCTAATGCCTCGTCAATTGTGATTTTCATTCAATTTAAGCCCCATGTTGCGCGCTTGTTGAAAGATACGCAGATACCACCGGCAGTGGTTGCCATTCATCGCTTTCGCACGATTGAATTCAGCACAGTTCTCTCTTCGCGATACGATTAACATCCTCGAACAATGACTTGGTCGAATCTAGGAATAAATCGATGAATCAATAAACGGGCGAGTCATCGCGCGTAAATTTTCAACGCGATATGAATTGTCGGTGACGCGAATTACGCATTATTGTTTAAACTGTTTTCTCGTCGGACTTCTAGGTAAAGCAAAAGCAGGCTGTTGCCTAACTCTACTACTATTTACGAATAATTAAGATAAAAAATAGCTTTCAATATAAAATGAAACAAAATAATTTTTTTACCTTAGTTTCAAACTTGAACTATTCTTTGTAGCGTAAATTTAAAGCTGCAAAGTCACATCGAATTCTCTATCGAGACATTATCATATTGTCTTAAAGTTAATCAGTGCATTGCCACTGAAAAGAAGTGAATAGTCACTGATTACAATTAGTATTATATACATGAGATCGCAGTGGTGTACTTGCAACTGTAATCAGTAACAATGCACTGACTTTAAGAGAGCAGATTCATTTATTGAATAGAATTACTACTTTGTCATTAATATGGAAATAACATCGAAGACTTTGCTCTTCGAAAAATTCCCCCCTTTGAGACAATATATAATAAAGAGGAAAGACGAAATGTCGTTGTGCAAATATTGTGCGATAGCTCGGGAATTTTTTTTTAAGTCCGTTTCACCGTGAGACGAATGCGGATCACTGAGGTTCGACTTGGCGTTCTCCTGCGCACGGCGAGAGAGTCGTGTTATCAAGATACTACCAAGGTGGTAGTCCTGTGTGGTACCTGCATACACGGGGAACACGGACGAGTCCGCTCGCGCGGGCACTCACGTGGCGCACACATCCACGTGTTTACGCGCGAGCGCACAGGATAGGGTATAAACCGCAAAGGAGTAGCTTCGTATGCCTCGCTCGTGCTATACTAAAACGGGCTACGTAACATCGTTCGTAAGGTAAACCGGTACCCTCTGTGGGCCTCGCGGAGATGAGGAAAGAGATAGAGAGAAATGTATCGTGTTCCGGGGAAAAATTTTTCCTAAGAAAGCTGTTTATGATAAATGGTAGTGGAAAATGTATGTAAGTGCACGCACCATTGAAGTTTCAACGCGTTATGTAAAATAAATAAGAGTAAAAGGGACGCGCAGTTTGTCCCGAAGTTCCTAAAGGAATCATTACAGAGTTTCAGATGCATTCAAATATTTTTATAATAATACAAGAATCCTGGTTTCATATCTTATTTTAATTTGATCGCTTCACATTATTTAAGTCGCAGAGGATCTAAATTCGCATCGTAAAAATTCACCATGTTATTAAGAGAGAAATATCTTGTAATAATATTTTTCTTGGAAAAGTAAAAAAGGATCTAGGCTGTGTGTATGTGTGTGTGTGTGAGAGAGTCAAACGCGGTTATTTGTGCATGTCAATCTAATATAATTGTTCAAGTGCAATTCTTTATTACAAGTTCCGCGCTAATAACCGCGTTTGTCTCTCACAGCCTCCTTTTTTTACTTCCAATTTCGAGACTCCAGTCACCTGTTTAATTTCCATATTTTTTCTTGGAAAAATTAATTATAAAAAATTACCTGTAGAAGTATCGGTAAATTCTCTCATATTTCTCGCCTCCAATTTTATTCAATAAAATCTCCAACATAGTTTACTGTTTTATTAAAAAAAAAGAAACGTGATCGCGATTCATAGGCTTCGCAATAAATTTCGGGGACCTACCGATATTCTTTCGATGGGAAGAAAAAAAACGGAGAGCGAGAGAGAGAACGATAGAAAGAGCAATGATAGAAAGAGAAAGAGAGGATGGCACGAGGCCCGGCGAGGATTTACGGCCCCGTCCTCTCTCGCGTCCGAGTGTCGTTAAACGAGTGTCGCGCTGAATGGAGTAAATGGGCTGTGATTTGTACATTGGCAAGCTAGTAATGCACCGACGCGCGTCGCGGCATCGCTATTCTCCTCCCCGGGTCTCGGTTCCCCGGTACGCGGAAGAATAGCCCGTGTTTTGGGCGCATCGCTCTGTCCCCAGTGGGGCCCACTCGTCCGTTCTCGCCGTAGCGTGAACAAGATAACGACCGCACGAGTGTTTAGTCAAACACGTGCCGTGTCTTCTTCTTCTTCTTCTTCGCCGTCGGCGTCGTCGTAGTCTCACCGTACCGTAAGAGCGAGAGACCGCCACTTCATGGGCGTGTTGAGCCGCGCCAGCTGGAACCTCTCGAACCACGGGGCCCCCCCCGTCTGTCTTTCGGACCCCGACTCCCCATTCTTGCGAGATCGTTGTACCGAGATAAACGATCGATGCCTTCGCGCAATATGTCGACCACGAGGAAGCCTCCTTGACGCTTTTGATGGACGTGTGCCGTCACTGGACCGACCGTAGTTTCTTTCAACATTTAACTCTCAAAGTTTCTTTCATAGATTAAATAATGTATTTCTTTGTTATATTTACTTCGTTGGTTCTTTATCGTTGTATCATTCCCTTCTCGGTTTTTATTATCGTTTGATGCCCGCATCTTGTAATTTCTGAAAGTTATCAGCTTCATTCGGTGCTCTCTAAAAATCAATCCTACGACTGTAAATCAGTGGCTATTCGCTGTTGTCAGTGATAATCCACCGATTGACTTTTAGAGAGTGAAGATTCCAAGATGTAATCGTACAAGATTTTGTATTCGCGAATATCTAACCGCTCTTTTAATAAAATGTTTTACACACTTGCAAATACTATTATTTGTTGTATTTGTAAAATGATACCTCGTTTTATTTGAATTACTAACAAGCTAGATACACAACTACAGGTTTAATTTCCATTATATTTCCACCGGCAAGAAGCCAAGTCTAATTCAATCAAAGAAACCGCGATTAGAAAATAACGCGACAGCCGGACGTTTTATGCGAAGTTAAAGTCATGGATGGCAATCGCGCGAGTCGCGTATGAAAAGACGGCGAATAAATGGGACGCGTATTTATACGTTGACGTTCGTAACGACTCCGGAGGAGAAGCGGCGGGATTCTTTCCTCGGCGCCCGTGCCGTAAAATACGCTCCTCGTCGTAATATGCACGTCGAATCGCCGCGACCGTTTTAAAAAATCGTCAAGATCGCATCGCATCGCGATTCGTCAAGCGTTTTGCCGGATTCTCCGCGGCAGCTGACAGCCGCCGCCGCGTCTTCCCCCGGCAATAGCAACAAATTTCGGTCACGTTTCCGCTATTCCCAGATAAAGATCATCTCCGTCGCCCGCGGAGGAGGCTCCTCAGCTCGGATATATATGGTTTGTTGTCGATTGTGTGTACACTCGTCGGTTGATTAGGCTCATTGTGGCCGGCCTGGGCGTGCACTTTTCGAATCTCGTGGAAGACGCGCGGAAGCCGCCGGTGGCTGCTGGGCCCGGTGGTCTCACTTCCTGAATGCCGGGGTCCTAAAACGACTGATGGACGGGAGGAGGAAGCGAGGACTCCAAGATCTCTTCTATTTAATTCACTTCTCTTCTCTCTGTCCCCCCCCCCCCCCGTCTCTGTTTCGTGCACGGATCTCTTCGTTCACGCGTATATGTAACCTTAGGGGAACTCTGGCCCTCCTCCCCCCTCACTTCTCAAAAGAACTGAAAAGCGCCCCGGCAGCAGGCATTGTGTCGCGAATGGGTATTCGAGAGAAGGGCAAACACGCTTAACCTTCCCGGCTCATTGTCGCGCCAGGTTATCCGATTTGCCGAACGCTGCTGCACGCAGGACGCGCTTCGTCGTCGGGAAGAAAGAGAGGCCGCGATCGTAATATCGCGTAATCCTATCTGCCTGCGTGGCGAACGCGTACGCGCGTGCCTCGCAGCGTGATGCTGCACCGACCGCGACTCGTCTCTCTGTCTCTCTCGCCCCCGGCTGCTCCATTAACCCTAGCCTAGAGACCCTGTAATCGGAGACTGGCCATAAGAGTTCGTCAAATTCCCGCGAGTGAGAGAGAGACATAGGCTAGAGTGAGATAGCCTATGTGTTCTCTCTCACTCGCAGGAATTTGACGAACTCTTTATGGCCAGTCTCCGATTACAGGGTTCTCTACCCAAGCCGAGTCTTGTGCGCGAACGGTTGAAAGAGGGAAAACAGTAGGATTAGATTAGATCGCATTTTTCGCGTTCTCGGCGATTCAGGCATTAACTGCGCTTTCACGACGGTCCTAAATTCTGCGTGTCGCGCTAAAGCGATCATGCTAGAAAGCTGACGGGCATGAAATTTTCATCAGCTTGAACTAAACGTTAATCTAGAAAAATTGTAACGCGATTCTATTAGCAGCATTCCTACCTCTTCGCACAATTTTTTCCATCGCGACATATTTTTCTTTACTTCGAGCTTCGAACCATCGAAGCTCAGAGCGCGTTTTATCGCGTTATCTTCAGTCGCACTAAGAAGCGAAAACGCACGTATTCTCGACACGCTTCGCATCGCAGATTTCGGGAATGGCTTTTAATGGATAAAGTCGTTTTTAAGCCGACTCTTTTTTTTTTTTTAAATCGTGCGCCGCGATTAGATCGCGATGCTGAATCACGGGCGTTGTGCAACCGCGGAAGAGGCAGCCGGCTGGGCTGTGACGATGCAACAGCGACGGCCGTTGCATTCGACGACGAGAGAAGTCGCCGGGGATCGGCTCTTCACCGGGGCGGACACACAACACCGGCGTTATTGGATTACGGGTGGCATTGTCGTCGGCCAGCTGCGTGTCCCGTACGCGCGCCACGGAGTGCCCGACGTATATGAAAATAATATTTCCTTCTGCGCGGCTATGATCGATATTTATTCAAGCGTCCGTCCAGGTATAGCATTGTGAAAAAGTCCGCGAGACTCGCACGCTCCGTTACATTGTCCTCCGCCGAAAATCTCGACGTCGGGGGTGACGCGCGACCGGCCCGGTATTTGCGCCGCGTCACGATGCGGGATGACGGATCTCGGCGATTGCGAGGATCGCGCCGGTTCTTTGACGCCTACGAAGGACTCCCGAGGAACGTAACCGACGATCGCGATACACGGGAAGAATTTTCTCTTAAAACTCACCCTGGAAATTATGTAATCGTGGGACAACGTGGCATTTTGAAGAACTCTACGAGAGTTTTTTGAAATTGTACCACACATTCTACCAATAAAATGTACGGTAAAATTTCACAAAGCTCATGAAATTAACAACGTCAGTGTTTTGTCGACCATACCTAGCATCTTTAATGATACAGAAAATTTACTGCGAAAAATATTACCTCAGCCAGGGTTTGAACCTGGACCTCCCTACACTCTTACCAATTCGATCACCGAGGTATGTCGCAATAACAGTATAAAGATGTTGTCTACGCGTCTATTTCGACTTTTTTTTATAAGACGACTTTTCTCATAAAATTCTTCGAAGTGCCACGTTGTCCCACGATTGCATGCTTTTCAGAATAAATTTTAGGAAACAATTCTCTCCGTGTAGGAGTGCAATCGTGCGCGAACAGACAGCGCAATTTTTGTCCTTTATCTAATTTCGAGTCAGCTGTATTTTATGAGAGTTTTATGATTCCAGGCTTAGTCGCGAACGTGATGTCGCGAGCAAAGTGGCCGATTAGATTTTCAAAGAATCGGCTCGAAAGTTTCGGCCCCGCTAATTCAGTTATATACCCTGTATATCCCGGTAAAAAGATGGAAGTTCCGCTGGTTGTGATTATGATAATGCTCGAGCACCGCCATTTGGCATCTTACGCTATTCCGCTCAAAGGACATCTTTGAGCCAGCGCCGGGGCACAATGGGTCTGGAGAATGCGGCGAGTCGAGTTTTAAACTTCATTCCGAATCGAACAAATGCCGCGCCGGCGACAGTCTCTTCGTAACTTTCTGATTTGTGGAGCGAAAGGGGTAGTCCGGATAAGTGAGAAGTTTTATCGAGCCCTTCCTCGCTTCCGTCGTCGAAAGGAACGGGGAGGTGAGAGCGCGGGGGGGGGGGGGGGCGCGGACGAGAAAGGGGTTTGAGAGACCTAACGATCGCCATTATATACGCGGAAAAATTATATTGTTAGCGAGTTAGCGTGGGGAACAGAAATCCACTTCGCGAATTCCCCAGGGTGGTATCCGGTTTCCTTTTTTTAAGGATGGAGATCTTTAGCGAACTTCTCGTAAAAAGTTCGATGACAGTTTCTTTCTCGCAAGTAGAGAGACAGCGTGATGGACAAATGCCACGCTTACAGATGAAACGCTTGACTTGGCACTGATTCAATTACTGTACTTGATGCAAATAATTCGCAAGTACTAAAAATGAGATATTCTAAAAATAGGAGACGAAATAACTTTTCGAAATATTTGTCTGGAAAAGCGTGAGAATATTCGCGAGCGTGTTCTCGTACATGGGCACTTTTAATTCCTACAACTGCCAATCAATAAAGCAGTCTTCAATTTTACGAGTGTTGTATATTATATTGTCATATTAAAAGACAAAATATAATATAAGGTGCGATTGTAACGCGGCGAAACTCAATTTGTGAATCGAAAAGCTTGCGAACTCGCTCGACAAGGCGGCGACCTATGCTGCAACAGTTTCGCGTCGAACGCATCAATCTTTCGGGAATATGAACGCCCCGCCGGTACCGTTTATCACCGCGCACGTGTTGCGTGTGTCACGACACGAGCGTGCGAGCCGGGAAAACGCGAAGGTGTCGTAGAAAACGCGGAAGACACGAGTGTTCCCCGAGCGATACGCGCGGCGGGGATCGCCGCGGATCGTGATCGATGGACCCTGAAGAACCGAACGCCACGAGCCAGTGTAAATGTCTCGCCTGACGTTCCATCGCCCATTTTCTTCTTTCTCTCGCATGAACACCGCTCGCACGCGGAAGCAACGCCGGTTACTTATGTACGTACGCCTGTTGCACGATCCACCCTTTTAGAACAGCCTTATCAAACGGTCAACTCGAGCGCGAAGGGTTTTTATCGCGCGTGCGTCGTCCCTTTTTCGTTCATTATAATCACCTCTCCCGAGGCAGCTCTCGGAGTGCATTGATCCCGCGACGATGACCATCAAGATGGATCGAGCCGATAATAAATACGGAAGATCGTCAGGTCAATCGATGTATTTATCAATCAATCGCGGAGATATTTGCGTTCAATAGTACGAGAATGTAGAAGGGAGAACATTACAGAAGAATTCATTTTGCACCTCCCACCCTTCTAAATATTGTGTCGACTGAAAGCGATATCTAATTTCGCTTAATTAGCAGTCGCTTGTTTCGACAACGAGCTAGCGAAGCGTTTGATCACGCGAGAGATCACGCACAAATCACCTGCCTCGGATCATGCTCCGGAAAAATCGAGGGGTGAACCGCTGAGGGTATTGTGGTGATGTACAGATTTACGGCATTACACCCTCGGAAAGGATTTCTGTTACTGAGACAAAAAATATTCTTGACGCATTTCTATTTCTCACAACCTCATTTAGGACAAAAATAACACAATATCAAAATAAAATCAATAATTATTCTCCCGTATCGAATTAAAAAAGATTGACTTGCTATATTGAGAGTATACTTAATATATTCTTGCGTTTAGAATAAATTTTCCCTCCATCTTACGCACGAAGTTGGCACCACGATATTCGACAAAAGACGATTCTGGATTTTAGAATTTTTCATTTAAGATTAAAATAGTCCCTTCTCTATAATAAATATGATTGGCGCTATGTCGATCGTATTTTATGATACATTCAAGTGTAATAGCATTGGATCCGGAAATTTTTTTCTGTGGACATCACTTTTTTGGGCATTAGTACCGGCATCGGGCCTTGCTGGAGCATTATAGAGATAACATAAGATAATGTCCACTGGGCATTAGTAGGCATTGGTGTACGTGATTTTGGTCGGCGGTTTACCCCTCGGGGAAAAAATGGATTCTCCGGTGCGACACACCCTGTCGAGAAGTTCAGCGTGAAGTTAACGACGCCGTGGCCCCGATATCAGCCGATTAATTTATCCCGCCGAGCTCTCTCCCGGCCTCTCTTTTTCTCTCTTCCTCCCCCCCGCGCGATCTTCCCTCCTATCTTCGCCTCGCACGAGCGGCACCGGCTTTTTGAAACGGGCAACGCGGAAACGCCGCGAATGAAATAAGAGCCGTTGCGCGCCGCCGCGCCGGCCGCTCGGCGAGCTAATAATTGCCCGACGCGCGTTAAGCATCAGCGAGACTCCACCGCGCACCTTTAACACGCCGCGTTAGATTAGGCGGCTGCCAACGTGGCTGCCTGGCGATTCCATTTCCGGTGATTCAGCCTTCGAGAACGTCGTTCCGTAATAAAATTGCGGCTGCCGCGGTAAAAGGATTACCGTTAAGGATTCGCCGCCGTTGTCATTGTGCGATAAAATTGGCTCGGCCGCGCCGAGGCTCCATGGCGAATAACAATAAGATCAGATAAGGAAACGGTATATGAATTCACATATTGGATTAAAATTATTGGGCTACCTACACCTCGCTCGGGCCTGAAAGCTGGCGTTCTCGGTTCTTCAAACAACAAAATTGTTACTTCGTCGCGACTG
>NW_011967213.1:1801292-1842666 GCF_000949405.1 Vollenhovia emeryi | reverse complement strand
TGTGGACTGTCGCGAACTCATCAGGGCGATTTGGAACGGGGAATATGCGAGAAGAAGAAAGAAAGGATCATAGCAAACTCCACGTGTCCCTCGTTGATCGAATCCTGGATCGTCGCGAGTATTCATCCGGATGTTAGCTTAGTATTACGCGAATGCATTCTTGCTTGCCTGCGCTGGAAAGAAGTCATTTTTTGTGAGGTATCCACCGCGCTTTATTAATAATAGAGAATGCGAGGTAATGGAACAACGAATACGAAGATTAATTGCGCGATATCGTTCGCGCGCAATTAAATTTCCGAGGAAATTTCGATCCTCTCCAACGACCGGCGAGAATTTCCGGAGTCTTCGGGTCAAAATGCAGCCCGAGCTGCAACCTTACGACGGGATAACGCGAGGGAAACGCCTGGTAACGTAGGTGTGTATGTGTGTGTGTGTGTGTGTGTATATGTGTCCGCGCGAATATACCTTCCGTCTCTTTCGCGCGCACGTGCAATCTGAAGAGGTGCAACCGAGCGTAGGGAGGAGAAGAAGTATAGCCGAGGAGCGCAAAAGAGCCGAGCTAGGCGTATCGGCGATCTCTATCCGTCTCTCTTTCTCTCTCTCTCTCTCTCTCTCTCTCTCTCTCTCTCTCTCTCTCTCTCTCTTTCTTTCCCCCATCACCCCCTCACGGCATCCTTTACAAAGTGCATCCTCCTCTCCTTCTCTCTCTTTGGTCTTCGCTCTCCCTCCTTTCCCCCATCGGCCGAACCGCCGATAGATAATTGGCGTTGCGTGCCTCAAGATAAACGGCCGTGATTGGCGAAAATAACGATTAATAATTATCCACTCGCGGGATCCAAGGCGGCCTGCCCTCTCATCTCGAGAGAGAGAGACCCGGGGGAGAGCGCGGGGAGGGGGAGGGGGGAAGGAAGGAAGGAGAGGCGATATTCGACGCCGAGACCACCTTTCTATCTTCCCTGCTTTCTCTCTCTATCCCTCTCCACCTCGTTTATCCTTACTTTCTTTCTCCCCGTCCTCGTTTCTTCTCTTCTCTCCCCCTCCCCCCTCTCTCTCTCTCTCGCGCGCGCGCGCACTCTCTTCTCTCCGGTTCCCGATACGCCAAGTTCTCTCGAAAACGATTTTACGTTTAGCTGTCGAGCTACATCGTGGAATCAGATTATCCGCGCGAAAGTCCGAGGATTTTTGTCCGCTCGAAACGTTATTAGAACCGCGTTAACTCGGGATGTTATCTCCGCTCGCTCGCGTTGCTCGCGGAACTAACAAACTGGCGTCGGCTTAATGCGTATTTTTGCGCGCCGGGGCCGCGCATCGTGTAGCCTCGATAATTGCGATCAGCGCGAGACAGGTCGCTGGCGGAAAGGGGCAACAAAAATCGGCGCGCGGCGATTTCCTCCTTCCTCCGTGTAATTCGCATGGAGCTAATCGACGACACAGCCGATTAGCAAAGAGCGAGTAACGGAACACTGTCGTTGAAAGCGATCGTCATCGTAATGCAGTTAACGTTTAGCAAGCAGAGTGATTTACATTTTTCAGATGTAACGATACGAATAAGTAATCGTTACTATGAAAGCGCGGTTGTCACCGGTAGAAAATTGATAACTAACCGATCCAGAGGGCGACAAGTAGGGCTGGATTGAATTTTTCAATCATGGAATTAATAAATCGGTTGAAAATGTCTGCCGGACCCCTTTCTTAGGGGCCCGTGTTCACGACGCTAGAACTTGGACCAAATTCTAGCGTCGCTATTCTATAAAAGCTGCAAGTCGATTGGCTACACATTTCTCGGAACTAGAACTTGGACCAAGTGCTAGGCATCGTGAACACAGACCTTTAGAACTCGGTCCACGTTCTAGCATTGCTATTCCGTAGAAACTACGCGTCGATTGGCTATACATTTCCCGGAACTAGAACTTGGACCAAGTTCTAGCATCGTTATTCTATAAAAGCTGCAAGTCGATTGGCTACACATATGTCGGAGCTAGAACTTGGACCAAGTTCTAGCATCGTGGACACGTGGGCCTTTACGGGTTCGATTATGTCGCAACGGGGAGCGTTTACACTTTTCGATAGACAAATAGAATTCTGGATGTAACGGGATTTAGCAGGATTGTACGAAAACGGGGGATTTCGACGAGAGGAATCACGTCCGTGCCCGATTACGCGCGACGATGCAAATGAGGGCTCGGAGGCTACGTCGGGCGGCACCTTGTGATTCGTCGTGCCACGGGGACCGAGATTAACTCGAGTGATCCTCTCGCGCGTGCCGCGCTCGGCCGCGCGACGATCGTCGCCGCGCGCCAGCAGCGGCGTCCGTCAACGAGCGCGTGCCGCGCGTTACGATTAAACTGTCATTCGCACTTTGATTACCGCGTAACGCCTACGCGCTGCCGGGGGGAGAAAGAGAGAGAGAGAGAAAGAGAGACGCGCGACCGAGCGAAAGCCGGCGAAGAGATCTCTGGCCGCCGAGGAATTAGAAATCCCATGAATTATTTATCATTGTTTCGCGAGGAATGCTGGCGGCTTCTCTTCCCGTTTCTAACGAAGTTTGGCGGACCCGCAGGGCACGGGGATCACGAGCGATCTTCACGCGCTTCTTTGTTGAATTGTGGTATCAAAGACTGTACACTGGGAAAAAAATATCCCAGCCTATGGATAATCAATTACATATTAACAAACGGATGTATTCAATGAAATTGTATATCCGATGAAAAATATACTCGGTCTCTTAAATTTCGTGGGTAACTGCAATTTTATGGGATAAACATCGAATATATCATAACATAATTTCATCGGGAAACTTAATCAGAAAAACCGATGATTAATTTTCCATCGGAAACACTACTTAATTTTTCTCAGTGTACGCTTCAAAGAAATTCTATTTTTAATTTCGGAATATTTTTCACTTCGCCAGATTAATCTCCCGTAAATCATGATAGATTAAATGGACGGCTCGCTTGATTGTTGATAATTAAATGAGAATGACTCGAACGGATTATTCCAATTCTAGAATTCGAGTATTGGTGAAAGAGGATAAGGAAAAAAAAAGCGCGTATCAGTTTTGCTTGCTTTATAAATCTACCGCGTTTCGCCAAAATACACACCGCGACTGTCGATCGTTATCAGCGGCGAGGAACATGTGTATTTCACAAAAATCGAATCCACTATCTCGGAGTCCTGCAATCGGACAGAACGCGAGACATGCGGCGCGTTGTAAGTTTTAAAAAAAATTTGTAACCGTTCGCGAATGCGTGCTTTTTGCTCGGCAGGGGTATATCTTCGATCTTTCAGATTTCCGTTCGTCCTACAAAACCCACCTAGACCTACGACGAAATCCACGGGCGGAGAACGCTCTCCTCGCGAGACAGCGATTTGCGCGGAGGGAAGAGTCCGGGGGCCGCAGGTAAACACGGCGTAAACGCATTCGTGAGCTCGCGCGCCGGGGATGATAGGCGATACGTGCTCTCTCGCGAGGTGAAATCTTCCCCGACCAGTTTATCGAACTGCCTGGGAAAAGGAGGCTGGCAACCGGCGCGTCGTGGAACCTGCATATCGCGCGCGCACGCACGATCGTAAACGCGCTCGAACGTGTGGATACCGTGCGTGTGCATAGTTATGGAATCGCGTGTGCGCGCGCGGTACACGCCGCGCGCTAAGTTAAATACGATGTTCTTGATAGATCGCCTGGTCGCCTGCGTCCGGAGCAACGGACGCTGATCTCTCGACCGTGCACGGACACACCGGGACTCGACTCCAGCGGCGACACTGACACCTGCGAAGGCGCCAATAATTGCTAACGTTGGCTCTTAAATGTTAGACGGTAGGAGATATGATGCAAGCGTTTTTTATGTCAGCATAACTGGACCAATTGGGACAAGTATAATTTTGACGAGTTTACTTTTCTGTATTACAGGTATCGTATTAATTGCATCGACATAAACGGATGTAGAAATCCGTTTTTGTAAATTTGTCGTATGGTAATCTCAAAATTATATTGGTGCCTTGGGATAAAAGCATTTGCAAAAAGTGTTCAGCACGTCGAAGAGAGAGAGAGAGAGCCAGCGTGTCAAGAGATGGAATTGAGAGAAGTAGATAGATACATACTTTATGATTTTGTAATCAGTAGGAATTATTACGTTCTATAACAGTTAATAGAATAGCTAATGTAGCAAGAGAGAGAGAGAGAGAGAGATAGAAAGAATCAATATATTAGACTGTTATTGACGTTAGCAATACTCGAGTACGACTCCCGTGACAGGCCTGATAGTTCTATATTTTAGAACCGGTTTAAACGATGTTAGTTAGCGCTGAATATGATTAAATAATTTTTTTACAAGTATAATTTAGAACTGGTGGTCTATAAAAAGGCAAGAGGTCGCCCACCAGCTACCAATCGAGACCAATCGTAGTAGTTGTATAAAACAGCTAAACATTGCAAACTTGAAATGAACAGGTTCATGCACAAATGCAATTAATTCTTGTAGTCAACTATTTGAAAAAAAAATCACGATACAAACTTGTATTTTCTTGTCTCCCGATCAAATTTTCCAATTTTCAATTGAATATTAAGTTAATTTCATAAATTTGAGACTCGTGAACACGCGCATATTAAACAAAAATCGTCCAAAAATATACCTCGTAGATTTCACAGTCACGTAGGAAAACGTATATCAACAACATTCAAATGTACAACTTCTGCTCTTTTTGTCGGATATTGAATATGGCGTAGTGACGAATTTAAATTAAATATTGCATCTAATGTTTTAATAAAATTATTAAGAACTGAAAAAAAATATTATTCCGTTTTTTCCACGGGCGCGTTTTTTAAAAATAATTTTTTTATTTCCAGTCACGCGCGACAGTCGGACGTGTTAACAAGTCCGGTGATCGAACGCAACGCGCCGTGCAAACTTGAAGCCCGCCTCGCTTTTGCGAGATCGCGACGTGGCGAGAGCGGAAAAAGCAGAGTCCGCGGAGCGGTAAAAAAGCGCGGTATCCCCGCGCATAATTGAAGCGTGACGCGACGCGCCGTGACGCGATATGATTTGATAAGTTGTGTCAACTGCTCGTTAGTTAATTGTCAGAGCCACTCGTTCAGCGAGCTCGTCGCCGCCTCTGTATGCAGATACCAGAGGAGCCGCCCTCTCTTTCTCTCCGCCGGCCACCCCGTGCGATGGTGGCGATGGCGATGGTCGCTGGCCACCGCAACTGGCTCGCCCATGGTGATAGCCGGTGTCCAATGAATGCCCTTCATTTCCATACTTCACCCGGCGGTCAGCGAGAACGACTAACCAGATTATTTAACCCTCGTTCGAGCTACCTCCTAACGCTCCGCTTGCTCGCGTTTTGTTTCGCTTCGTCTCCGCCAGCCCTGACCACTCTTGTCGCACTCTATCCCTCATTTTGATTCTCCTCCACCCCGATGCGTTAATCTCCGAAAAATCGAGGGCACTTCTTGCCTCGCGAAGACATCCGCTCTGAGCTGTTCAAACGCTGGTCGTTAAACGCGACGTGACTGGACTGGTTCATCAAGGCATCGCTTTAGAATAAATCTCAATGAAGGATTTTACTGTTATTTATCAAACCAAATGAAGATCATACAACAAGATCTTTTAGGACAGTTTTAATTTCTAACGATGCAAGTATTCGATTAACAAATTGGAGGAAAGGGCCAATGTGAGCCAAAGCGCCAGAAGGAAGGCACGCTACCACTTTTTATTAATGAAACTCTTTATTATCAAAAGAAATATCCTAGACGTTTCGATCGACTTCGGATCTTCTTCAGTAAAATAACAGAATACTTTTATAATGTTCGTGGTGTGAGTGGCAAAATTGTGTCTGATGAAGTCAAAGAAGTTGACGAATGCAAGTATTGCTTGACAAATGATTTGAGATGCCTGGAAAATATATCATTGTTGCAATTGTACATCTGTAGTGCTTTTTCATTCGTTACGACGTAGCGCGATGCGTAGCTTGGGAACGTTAGATGTAACAATCGGACGATCTGTCTTTCAAAAATAGAGAAATCATTCCAAGGGCGGAATTTTAATTGCACGTCCCCGTTACGGTGCAGCTCTTTGCGTTGATAATGATGCAAAAGTGGAAGAACGCGTTCGAGTGCGCGTTGAAACAAAACGAGAGCAGAGAGCGAACGAGTAAATGCGCAGCACGGTTTATCGTTCGCGTTTTCTGCGTACGGAATTGTACACAGTTTGGAACCGATTCCTGATTTATCACGCGGCCATTATACGCGTTGCCGCATCTGGGTATTTCTGCGCCAACCGGCCGATTACATCGAGGAATTTCAGTACCGATCAGCCAGACGGCCGCGCTTCCGCGAGATACATAGGATAGGACAGGCTCGCGTTAATAGCACGGTTTTAAACCGCGAAATCGCTTCTCGGTTGTAATAAAGACCTAGGCGCACACGTCGCCGGTGTCTTCCGGGGCCTCTAGCTACGTCATGCACGAACGGCCCCGAAGAGAGTCTCCCCGGCATTTACGTCGCCGAGGTAACATTACGGGATTAACTGTTCCCTTACTGTACTACTCCGGCAAGAGCATCTCTTGGAGCGCAAGTGGTTCACATTTATCGGCAGTCCTTCCTGATTCTAAATTGCGTAGGGAAAAGAGATCCAATTAAATGTCAAAGTTGAAAATTATCGCTGACAATAATCCAAAACCGTTATTCCAAAAGAGATTAATCGGTAATCCGTAGCGTTTGAAAACCTTCCCTACAACTATAGCGTCATAGTTTCTTGCGACGTTGCAGCGGCTTCAATTCATGCAAATTGCATTTGGAATATTTTGTTCAGCCGCGAGTATCGTAATAATTCAGCTCGCGGAAGAGGAAGATCGCGGCGCGGGGTATGCCACGGTATGCCCGCGATCGTAATCGGGATTCGAAACAAACGCGTGTTCGGCTTCCGCAACCCCCCTCGGCAGTGGCTCGCCGGAGATCGGGGGCGAGGGTGTCGGAGGATAGAGGAAGGGCGCCGAGGGGTGCTGAAGGCACGAGTTGGCAAGGGGTTATAACATAATTGTATTAGTCGAGACAGGGTCCATGGACCACCATCGCGGTGGGGACCACGCCGTAAAATTAATGCCTTCGGCTTATCAGTGGCCTGACACTTCAGCACCGAGAGTCCCGCGTTCCAGGCACAGTGGTGTAGAAACGCGCGGGCACGCAACGGTACAAAAGTCGTCTACTCGCAACTGCGCACGTCGCAAAACGCGTCGCGGCTCGCGACGAAATGATAAATTGTCATCGTACGGACCGAAATTGCACAATCAAAACGTCGCTGAGATTTTGTTAAATAATCCACATGGTCTCATTCGGAGGATCCACTTTTATGTTCAGTCGTTGTCTTTTCAAACTGATGATTATAATAAAGAAGAAGCAAAGGAAACGAGAAAATGCTCATTAAATTACAGCCGCGGAGAAACAAATTTAATTGAGCAGAAATTTCATAACCACAATTATATTATAGGTAACATATTGTAGCGTTAAGAGATTAATGATTAGTTCTCTCTCCCTCTTTTCTTTTTGTTCTATGAATTGCGTAAACGATATAGCAATTGAACAAATTCATATACATTTTTTTAATATGAAAATCACCCGCCTAGTGAAAGGGAAGTCCAGGTTCAAATCCTGGCCGAGGTAAATTTTTCGCAGTAGATTTCAAAATTAAAATCATTTGGACACTAACATCCTGTCTTGGCTCTTATACCCTCGATTCCTTCGAATTGTGATTTCACGTCAGAGCCTTTATGAATTTTATTGTTAAAATTTTGTTTACTTTATATTATACTCTTATGTGAGAAAACTCTCACGCGTATTTAAAGTTCTCACCATATTAATTCGCGAGAGAAGAAGGGCGCAGTTCGCAAGCGGCATTTACATTTTCGACAGCCTATTTCGCTCCTAATGAGAGCCCTATTAGGAAATAAGAGTCGGTATGCGCAGGCTCTGTCGCTGGCGTACTACGCGATCGAGCGCGATGTAAATCAGATTAATTAAAGATCGGTCCGCGCAGGCACAAGGCACAATCTTTTCCGTTCGTACGCAGCGCGAGCTGGGGGGACGTCGGGTAAGAAGAGGCGCGGAATTTACTTTGTTAGGGGAAAAACGACTCCTCTCTGTCTCTTCCGCTCCGCCGTCTTTCCCTTCGTCCGCTCCCAGCGGGAATTCGCGGCGGTTCCCCCGAGGACCGGCCACGAAAACCCGATGGACCCGCGTCGTCGCGCGTGTGCACGCGCAATAATTCAACGGCACTCGCCTCTCGCGAATGCGGGGCATTCCTTCGTTTACGCGATCGTAATGCGCGCGGTGAAAGCGTTTCTTCACTCGTGATATCCGTTCTCGCCTACGTGCGTACTTAACTCCTAAACTCGGTAACTGTGTTGCGAGATACACCTTTGCAACTCGTAAGTTTGGACTCGCGGACGACGCATGTTTCTCTAAAGATTTGCACAATTCAATGAAACAGCATTAAACAGAATAAAATATTGAAATCGCTTATCACACGCTGATTCTACATTTGTTTGTTATCTTCAATTGTTAATTAATTCGTTGCATTCTGCATTGTTTATTACTCCCTAAAAGCCAATTAGTGGATTATCGCTGAAAGAGACTATTCACGGTTTTCAGTGATAATCCACGGCTTAACTTTTAGAGAGTATATTTGCAGTCGGTTAGTCATGTCAATTTCAGTTCTATCAACTGGCAAAAGGAAAACAGTAGCAAAGCATGTTAGGTATTTCCAAGTGCATCGCACATTTTCAGGAAGAAAATTCTGCACCATATATACTCATGCTTCAGATACCCGCTTTTGTGCAAATGATGAATTCGTGGAAAGATTTTGTAGAGGGGCTTTGGAAAGGAAAAATTCTTCAACAGACTCTCCAATACTCTAATAACGATCGGCATTGTACGTTAGGCGTTAAAAGACAAATTAAAAATGAATTGCATAGGTTTTTTTGCCAAACAATTGGATTGACAATGCGCCATTTCAAAGTGAATTATCCAAATTAACTGGTGTAATATGCGCACACGTTTCTTGGAAAAAGTTGCAATGGTTGACGTGGAGCTAAGGGATTTCAGAAATCAGCCGGAAATGAAGAACTAGTTCCAATACGGATAATGACATATCCGTTCGTCACAGTTGCCCTCGGGACGTTTCGCCGTGCGATCGGTATCGACTCGAGCTTTTAAACTCGGGTTCGAAGTATTTCATAAAGATCTATCGAGCGTGACGAATCTCGTTGGCAAACTCGATACCCAGCGCCGCCGATGCGGTTGTTCCTGATTGAGAAGTCAGGGAAAGACGAGGGCACGCGTGTATGCGCGCGTGGATGTGCGTGCCCACGCGCGAGGGTGTGCGGCGTATCGGGGCGTGGAGGAAAAAATTGGATCGGTCACGGACACGTGGTGCGACGGTTTCTTTCTCTAACACTCGCGTTTTCTCTCTTACCCGAGACGAAAAAGAAGCCGATCCCGGGCGATGAGGAGGCGAAGAAGAAGCGAGGCGAGAGGAGGAAAGGGTCCACCTCCTAAATCTCCCTGCGGTTCCTCGGGGTAGCCCCCGCGCGTTTAGGGATGCTGAGTCATACACCCTCGACACAACGGCACCGCATAGCGGATACATGGCGTGTCACCCCGAATATTATTTGAGCCGCCTGACAGCGCAATCTGTGAATGCGCGATATTGTCTGACTCGCGCCGCGATGGCATGCGGTACCTACTACTCGACTAGAAACGTCACCAGAGACTCCCGTCTTTGTGCGTGGACACATAAGATAGAGTCGGCGTAAGCAACGTTATGTTCGAAAGCGAGTCCAAAGAATCATAAGGCTACAGGTTCGAATCGAGAAGACGGGGGCAGGACAGGAAGAGTGATTTATACGTGTATTCTGGGACCAAGTCTTCCGAGAAGACTTCAGCCAAATATACAGGGTGTTCCAGGAGGAAAGGTCAATATTCTGGGAGGTTAGTATCGGTCATTTTAAGCAAAAATGTTCGTATGAATATGCGTCCCAGTCCCCACTTTTTCCGAGATAGAGCACGTTTCGTTGACGTCCCCGTTCAGATAAAACATGAACGCTGGGAAGCGTCCTACTTTCACGCAATGCATTGAAAACCTTGGAAGACACTTTACGATTCGGAATCTGCGTGCAGGAAAGCGCCGACGGTATTCTTCAACAGCAGCAGTAGCACAGAACCCGTAAACATGCAGCATATCTGCATATTCGACATTTGTGAATATGCGAGGCATTTTCAACATTTCTGCAATGTTATCGACACCGCATTCAACAGACGTATAAGAGTAAATTCCCGCGGGCGTTTATGAGGTTGGATGAAGGGTGAAGTGTACAGAAAGAAGTAAATACACGGGACATTCAAGTAGCTCTATCTCGGAAACAGTGGGGAATGGGACGTATATTCATACGAACAGCTTTGCTTAAAATGACCGATACTATCACCTCCCAGAATATTGACCTTTCCTCCTGGAACACCCTGTATAGAAAAGATAATTACCTGCAGGGGTAAACCGCTGATGGCATTACTACAGGCATTTTTTGGGGCATTAGTGGGTGTTGTTTGGCCTTGCTGGGATATTATAAAGAAACTAAACAAATTAAAGAGAAAAACAAGATAAAGTAAGATAACACACGATGATAAGCTAAAGCAATGCCCACTGGGCATTAGTAGGCATTGGTGTGCATGACTTTGGTCAGCGGTTTACCCCTCGGATAATTATCATAATTGTACAGTTAATTGTTCGTTTTTCTATTGCAACATTCTCATACTTACGAAGAACCGTAATGGATAAAAAAGAAGCGAGCATGAGTTACAGCAGCGAGAGAGCATAGAGATCGACAGGTTCATTTTCATGCGGCGCGGAGACCGACTATCTTCTCCGAATCGAACGTAACGCGCGACCGATCGAAATAGCAATTCGTTATACAATAGCTGAGCCGACTCATTGATTTGCATAATATACGTCGAAACGAATGACAGGCCTTAAATTCTAAACGGTGACGTAACGTATCGCTTTCGATTAGAGTGCATATAGAAATATGCCGAGAAAGAATAGATTGGACGAGCAAGTAATATTTCCACGTATCGATATAGAACAGAGTTTCATCAATAACCATTACGTGAATTATCACAATTTTTATTCCCGATTTTAGTCCAGATAAGTGTTTAACCCAAATTGGTTTAACAGTTGCTATTATTTCATTTATTTACGCTACTATTTAAATTGTTAATTCATCGTTACGTTGTTGTTACTTTGTACCAGCTATTAATAGCATTATTATTTATACCGTCATTATTTTTATCGTTTCTTCGAACAGTTGTTCGCGTCGGCTAAATGGCAAAAAGAGTCTGAAAATACTTTTCGCGGCTTCATCGCGATTGCAACGCAGATGCTCGCTTAACGGCAGGGAGTTAATATCCACCGCGTGTGACAACTTAGCACTTTCATCCGATATTTATTACCACCTTCCGGGTACGAACAAGCATTTAAGAATTAATCTGCCGCATGTCGCGAATCGCCGTGTGCGCCGAGCGTGCAGAGGAAGAAATAAAAGAAGCTGTGCGCGCTGGCAAGAAAGAACGTACCGAGGAAGAATGCGTTCGACGCGCGCGCCCACCGTCGCGAAAGAAATTAGCGTGGATTTATGCCAGGGAGGGTCACGGAAGGGAGGGAATCGTCAAAAAGCACGTTGGCGAGGGCCAACGGCGTCGTCGAGTAAATAAGGACGTAAATCGGCGAGAGGGCCGTAAATTCCAGGCGCATTTGTTCCTAATTTAAAGAGTCCCCCGGCCCGGGACCGACACCGTTTCTCGCCGGAGGGCGTAGAAAGGGGCCAGGGAACCGCAACGGGGGAGGGTTCTCTTCGGTTTTGCGGTGATTCTCTTTAGCGGATGCCCGCTCTGGTATGAAAAAAGGGGAACGAAGCGCGCGCTAGCGCGATTAATCTCCCGCTCGAGAGCACGCTCCGAAAGCCGCTCTCTCGACCTTGCGACTTATACGAGGATCTAAATTTGACCGTGCGCACTAATGAGCGTAGGCCGGCAATTCATTGACGAGGCGGAAAAAAGTATCGCACGCGTCGTAACGCGTTTGCTATCGCGATTGCACTCGCTGACAGCGTTTCAAGTGCGTGAGCGAGATTACTTGACTTTAACACTCTTCTGCTCCATGGTCTGACAATGAGTTACGGAAACGATGTACGGGAGAGAATGACGTAAGCCTACACTTTTTAAGTTTCGTCCGAATTACACAATAGTATTTGAAACAGAGATATCTTATAAAAATCATCGACTTACCGCTTCACGGAAAATCTTTCGTTACGCTTTACTTCGATAGTGTGAATACTTGTTCAGAACCTACTCTTATATTTATGGTCATCTCGAGTATAACTTCAAAAATTTTATATTTAGCAAAAAAAAAAGATCCGTACGAATGCTGTACAAATCATTTTACTGGCTAGGAAGTATTTCAAAAAGTATTTAAGACGATCCTTAAATGTAAGAATTGACTGTAAACAAGCTTTAGTGTGCACCAGTGCAAGCTGACGATTTCGCTATTAGACACAGGACTTCTTTCGTGCGTGCTTTTGTAAGTGCAAACGATACATTTTTTTTAAGGAACGAGATATGCGAGATATTAATTATATGTCGCAAGTAGATTTTTTAATTAAATATACCACAATTTGTACTATAACAAGTGAATTATTTTTACTTAATAGAGACGCTAATACAGCATTTATTTACGCACTGTCAAGTATAATATAACAATCGGAGTAATGGGCAATCAATTTAAATGAATTATACGATACATTCAATTCAATGGCGCAGAGTACAAATTCTTCATCGATAATTTCGCATGTCAACGTCATGTGTCGATATTCTCGAAATAGGCACGGCGCAGTCCTGGTAGGTGACACGTAGTAAGGGATTCCAATGCGCGTCCGCTATTTTTACGGCGTGACGACGCGATAGCGGGCGCGTCACTACGAGAAAGAAGAAAGTTAGTCCCGCACGCGGATAGACGGTTACGGGACGTGCGCGGTCTACTCCCGCATATTTAGCGCCCACCCCATGTCAAAAACGAGGCCATAAAACACGCTTGCGCGTAAATAAAACGCGGTCGGTTCGCCGTCTGCTCTCGGCGAAACTAGGCAATAGGCAGCTACGGAGAAACGACTCGTATCCTCTTTGACACCCCCTCCGCCCCTTCCCTCTCGTGCTCCATTCACACCCTCCGTTCCCGGCCGCGTACAAGAAATATGAGACTTGTCTGAGAATTCTCTGCGCCAGTGTTGAGCGTCGCATTTCTTCCGAGAGGCTCTTACCCTCTTGAATTATATAAATTATATGTGAAATCTAACAATTTAACAAATTAATTCCATTTAATGTCAATTTTCGCTCTACGTTTTATGTTTTACTTTTCATTTGTACACGTCTAACGTCTTTTACTTCTTCCCTTTTAAAAAGTGGTTCAAAAAAATTCATTTAAGTCCGCATCTCCGGTATGAGAGAGTAATGTGATATTTGAAATCGGTTTTGAACTGCAATACTATTCAATAAACTGAATTCTTGAGAATCAATTTGGTATTTTTGCGAAAGGTATTAGCTGCGATTTATTTAAAACCTTTAAATTCATATTTATATAATTACTGTGTAAATTTTCATCGTGAACATTATCTAATTGACTGCTCTTGAAACTCAGAGAATTGTTGTACACACGGGAATAATACTCTTTCTAGATTTTAAGAGAGATGATCGCTTTATAATGAGTTTAACATTTAAAATTCCACGCGATCCTCCACAACCGGCTGGTTTTTTAACTCAGGCCAACTTCCCCCGGCGAAAAGGGGTTCTTTGTTTCCACCGTTCGCGATATCGCCCTCAAACGGATCCGCGACGCGTGTTGCTCGCGGATGTGCACGCGGGAGGGTTAAGCGACGACGCGTGGACGCAGTTTTGTTTCAGCCGGGACGGTTCAAAACGCGCACGAGGGAGGTGGGGGTTTAGATTGGCAAAAGGACCACGGAAAATCCAGCCGGGGTTTGGCCACCGCGGCGGCGCTATCCACGACGACGTCGATAAGGCGCCTGCATTGTCCGGCGCGGTCACGTGTTTCTACCGTGCCCTAACTTCGCCACCCCTCGCGGGACGCCAGACCACCCCGCTACGCTGTTTATATTAAACTCCGGGGTTAATACCGTGGCTTACTCTAATGCCGGGGCAACCCTTTGCCCTGCGATACGCCGATAAGGAATATGCATGCGGACACGGGTGGATCCCGCTCTCTCTCTTGCCGATGGCACTCTGAATACGCTGTTTACAACACGAGCAACAACGATGTGGAATATTCCTCGCATCAAAAACCACGTGCGTCGCGAAAATCAGAAGGAGGATTCTTATATATCACGGATCGTAATACATCGAATGTTTTACAACGTATTTCTAGAAAAACATTTTTTTAACAAAACGTCTCTCAACGTGTCTGACATAAAAGCCTACGTATCGAAACTGCGTACAGATAATGTATTATAATTATATAATACAACATTTCGTATTATATAATAAAACATTTTGAAGAAAAGAATTTTTAGCTTTAGCAGATTTGATATTTTTATCTTCACTGCAAGGAAGTAACTGCAAAGTAACGATTCGTTACTTTTTTGAGTAACTGTAACTCTAACGTGTTACTTTTCAGAATTGGTAGCTTGTAACTGTAACTAGTTACATTTTTAGCGGAAAAACTATAAATTGCGCATAAACGCCTTTATCGACACTTTACAATTCGAATACAGATTTGATATTTTTATTTTCATTGCAAGGAAGTAACTGCAAAGTAACGATTTGTTACTTTTTAAGTAACTGTAACTGTAACGCGTTACTTTTCAGAATTGGTAGCTTGTAATTGTAACTAGTTGCATTTTTAGCAAAAAAACTGTAACTGTAACTAGATACTTTTATAAAGTAACTTTCCCAACCCTGGAAATGCGCTACATAAAATCGTAATGTTTAGAAATAAATTCGTTTTGCGAGATTTTTATGTTTTATTGTACATTGCATGTCGATTTTCTATCTCCCGACTTTCCGTCTCGCGGTTGCGAGAAGGCGATACGGTTCTTTTGTTGAGATAACGATTTAATTGTGACCTCTGCGAATCATTATGCCACAACCATAGCGATCCTTGGTACTTTCCGTCATTAATGTGTCGCGATCTAGCCGATATTTATAGCGCTGTAATGTGTTACGCTCTATTTCATTCAATATTCAGTTAATTGGGTATCCTCTTTATGATGGATTAATACGTAACTTCAACTTGTCAGCGCGTCTGCGCAGCGTGTAAATTCTGCGATATACATTTATTAAGAAATATGCAATATTTTTTATGTAATTTAAAATAATTTGAAGTATCATATAATCTCACTAGCGTACACCAGTCTAATATTTTAGCAATAAATACTATTATCTTTTTATTACCCCTTTTTGCTTAAGAAGGCATCGAAATAGTTACGCAAAGCATATAAAACACAGCATATTAATAAGCTAGCTATTAGTAAGGCTACTTTAAGTACGAGTACACGATGTACAGGGGGATGTACCATGTCGGTTCTTGAAATTCTTTAATAAGTAGAAACACGGATGCAAAATATTAATTGCGTAACAACTAAAAATTCTCAACGCCGAATGTGCTATTTGAATTCAACAGCAAGAAGATGAAACTGTAACGGCGTGTCGTTGTAATTTTTTCCACTCGAAGAAAAAGCCAACGATTTAATCTCCAGCGGTCGTTGACGGGTTAATCGATCACAAGCTCCGACGCCGGAGGGGTGTTCCTCAATTTACGTCCGAGTCCCCGTCGCGGGATCGCGACGACGCGTCGGAGCGTCGCTCGAGCGAGCGCGAGCGTGATTCGAGCGTCGTCGGCCAGCGCGGCGCGACGCGCGGATGAAGAGGGCAGATAATAAAATGAAAATGGGTAACGCTTAAAGTCAAGAGTTCGGGGGGGGGGGGCGGCGAGAAGCCCCGACCCCTGAGCGGCGCGCGGCGTAACAATGCGAGATAGAGGACCCACCGTCGGCCGTGGGGTGGGAGGAAGGGTCGCGGACTCGGGTTCACAGATAACGCATCCCTCCGCGGCTCCTCCGCATCCCGCTGCGACCGCCGTCCGTCTCTCTACCCCTTCTGTATCGCCCTCTCTCGTTCTTTCGGCGTTACACGAGTGTGTATGTACGGGCGCAACGCCGGGAGTCGTCACCCTCTCGAAACACAGCCGGGTAGTTTGCGGCGCGATGTACCCGCACAGTGGCGTCGGCGTTTGCATTGTTTTTCTCTGGGTCGCGAGAAAGCGCGAAGAACGTATCGCCCGTGGAGCGCGCGACTTTGGCGCGAGGCGCTTTTTCTTTTGTTTATCGGTCTTTTCAAGAGCGCGAGAGCCGCGCCGCGCGCCGCTTTGCTCGTGTTAATCGAGCCTTGTCTCCGCGAGTGACACGCTTCTCTAATGGTTCCAGAGATATTTAGGAAAAATTCCATTTCGCGATATTTCCGTAAGACGAGTCGTGTTCTTCAAGACTTAATATCGCAGAGGATACTTTTTGAAAATTGATACACCCTTTATCTATATACCATATTAACAATTTTATTTTATATACACGATCATGTACACGGAGAGAATTTTCTCTTAAAATTTATTCTGAAAATCACGTAATCGTGGGACAACGCGGCATTTCGAAGAATTTTAGGAGAGCTGTTTAAAATTTTACCATACATTTTACTAGACATTATATTTAGTATACATTTTAATAGGAAAATGCATGGTAAAAGTTAAAAACTCATAAAGTTCTTCGAAATGCCATGTTGTCCCACGATTACATGATTTTCAGGGTAAGTTTTAAGAGATAATTCTCTCCGTGTAGCTACTAAAATTATGTTCTATTGCAAACCAATAATAGTGTACATAAAAAATGCGTGAAAATCGCTGTGATATTGACTGGGAAATGCAAGTTTGATTCAGCTCTAGCCTGAGTTTAACAATTAAAAATATAATTCTTTGAAGTTATTCCACTTATAAGAAAACTATCCTTATCCTATATTGTGTGAATTTTAATTATTTTTTGTCTAATCGAAAGTGCACAGTTAAGATGTAAATTCTTCGCTTGTCTCAACAACTTTTCACGCTAACAATATCAAAACGGAAGAGCACGCCGGGAATCGCGAAAGAAAGCGTGGCAAGGAATTGTACGCACATCCAATTACGCAGGACGTCGTCGATATCTTCGGCGCTTCCGCCGACTTCGTCGCGTCTTCGCCATCTATTACTGTTATCCGCGGTATCGCAGAAACTAGAAATCATGATTACTTGATTGACGAACGTCTCCGGCTTCGCTCGTTTAGATTCATTCCGTGATAGATGCTGATTAGTCGGTGACGTGGTTTGACTATCGAGGCGATTTCTATCCCGTATCCTGCATTCTGTGCATCGCATCTCCCTCTCCCTCCCACCCACACTATCATCGCGCGTATCCTCCACTGGACGGGCGCTCTTTCCCGCTCGCACTCGACATTTCGAGTGCACGATTGTTTCGTCACGTCGATAAATTATCCGAGGTTAACAGGTGAGTACGGACGGACAGACGGCGATAATAACGACAATGATAAACGCGTCAATAATACGCCGACCTATTCGGGAACGCGATTACGAACGATATTGATGATGGGCCGATGTAACCGGTCGCGACGAATCGCGACGTGGCCTGGCATTCGATTGTGAATGCGGGAGGCGAAGTGCATATCCCGTTCACAGGATCGCCTTCCGGGATTAATTGGCACGTTTCAGATAAAAGAGGAAAATCCTCCCCCACAATTCATTTGTATTCGAAAGGCATATGAAAATATCTGCAAATGTGTCTCGTCTTGGCGTGAATTTCAGTAACAATAGCAACTAAGTGAGCGTTTTCAGTAATAAAATCTCTATTTTTATATATAATTACACAGTTGAAAAATTTGTGTTAAATTTAACAGATATCACATGTCCCAAACGGCCCACACAATGTTTTGTGTTAATTTAACATAATATGGATATGTTAAATAATCACGCTAATACTCTGTTAAATTTTAACACTAAATAAATGCAAATCTTAAAATAATTTAAAATAAATTTTCTGTAAAATTAATATAGATTTTAATGACAAAATGAATTTTTTAAAATGTAATTTTTACATTTTATTTACAGATGTAATAAGTCAAATGACGGTTCAAAATCACTCTCATTTATAATAGAATAAAATCGACATTTTATTCTGTAAATTTTAACAGATAAATCTTGTTATACTAATAATATAGAACATATGTATTGTGTGAGATTAAAAAATAAGCGCACATTGTGTTGTTTTAACATTTCTTTTCTAATAATTTTACATTTGAGGTCAATTAACACAAGAGCACTATATTAAATTAACACATGAATGTGTTAAATTTAACACAAAAATTTTAACCGGCATTTTTTTTAACAAGAAAACACAATTTTCCAACTGCGTAATTATGAACGTACAGACGATTGTTCGAACGATAAATAAATAACGGTCGCGAAAAATTGGCGATATGTAATCCGCCCGTTCAAAACTTTAATAACATCTCGAATCTATTTATACTCGTAATGTTTAAGAGACTAGGATCAGAAATAATTTCTACATATCTTCCGGCTTGTGACGAGAAGATATAGGCTCTCGAAACGTTCGTCACTCAACCGAAGAATGCGGTAGAGGATCATCAGGGAAAAGGCGTACGGCGAACCGAGATATTTGCGTGATGAAATTAAGGTGTAATTACTATTGACAGTCCTTGTCAGTGGCGGCTGACAGGTGTGGGTGTGTACCAATCGTTACGTCAGTCTCGTATCTAGGCTCGAATAGAGGGTGCCCTGTCCGAATGTACCGAGTCATCGGCGGCGGTAGAAAATGGAGAGAAAAAAAGAAGAGTGACCGCGCGGCCTCGCGCGCAGTGCCTACATTAATGATGTGGCAATATTTTATTAAACATACCGGCACGCGGTGCTCGAGAGGCCCGCGGCTACAGCGGTTCGCATTCATCTCGCTCGATTTCCCAATGCTCGAGGCCCGTTTCCCGATCTTCACAGATTTATTTCAATTTCAATTTGCCTAAGTTATATTGTACCCGAGTGTATTTTTTCGGAGCTTCAGAGCGTGAACAGTTGTACCTTACACATTATTTGCGAATAGATTATAGGCAGTAACTTAGCGCTAAAACGCTCAGAGGAGAGTCAAGATTACTTTATAATCTACAATGTGTATAAAAGTGAACTTCTGCCTGTCTGTATGTTCTTTATACAATTCTCTACCAATGGACCGATCTGAACCAAGTTTGGCATAGTTATTCAGTAGGATTCTGGAAAATTTTTAAACGTAATTTTTGTATCGAATTCGACTTCAATCGAGAAATTACCGATAACAAATTGCACGGTGTAACTTTCAGGGAATCAAGATATTTCGTAAGAATTTTTAATTCTCGTCTAAAAAAAACATACCAATGTGCCCGCTCATTAACAAAATGATCTCTCCATCCAATTGTCCAACCCTTCTTTCGCTCATTAACATCGACGAGACGTATGTATAATACATTCAGCATCGTCGTACACGCGCGGTAAAAAGTCAGCGCGTAGGTAGCCGGAAGTAGTCGGGGCGCCGCGCGGCGATGCCGCGAGATCTACATCTTTCTCCCTCTCTCTTCCCCTCTCCTCCCGTGGAGGCCGACGTCGGCTGTCCCTCGTTCGGCTTACGTTCTTAATTAGATCGTTAAATACCGGTGGCATCCGCGCGCGCAGAAACGCAACGGCGGCGCACCAGCAACACGCCCGTCCGCTCGTCAGGCCCGCTCGCGCGATGCTCGCTGTTGGGCAAGGCGGAGGTAGAGGGAATTGCATTGCATGCCACATAATCGTGGGAGTGTTTCCCATCAAGATACACGTAGGTACCCGCACACTCGCTCGCGCGGGGCTCCGGTAATACCCTCTCTCGCATAAATATATCCGCGCCGCGCGCATTTACATGACCGCCTCTACGGGGTGGCTCGGCGCGGCGCGCGCCGAGATAACGCGCGGCCGATCTTATCCGCGCTCGGAGCGAGGCATGGACTTCGAGGCGAATCGGACCATCCTAATCTCGAGCGGGACACGGGGCTGATAACGATTCGTGCGCGTGTCACGCGTTTTTCTTCGCGACGGGACTTCTCGCGCGAGTCAAGGGTGCGAGGAGACGAGAGAACGAAGCTCGCGATGAGCAGCAGGGAAGAATATATATAATTTTGTCTGTAGAATTATTTTTCACGGTAAATTAAAGTTATACATTTTACAATTCCAAGGAATAAAGGATACAAAAGCCAGGACAGGATATTAGTGTCTAAATAATTGGAATTTTTTAATTCATTGCGCGAAATTTACTTCGGCTCGCCTTAGTGAAAGGAAGGTCCAGGTTCATACTCTGGCTGAGGTAAATTTTTCGCAATAAATTAAAAAATTAAAATCATTTAGACACTAACATCCTGTCCTGGTTCTTGTATCCTTTATTCCTTCGAATTGTGATTTCACGTCAGAGCCTTATGAATTTTATTGTTTATACATTTTGTCCGGAAGAATTTGCTATGGAGAAATAAATTGGCTTCCGAGCCGGAATGGGTACCAGCCTCGGCCCTCTCTTCGCACTCGATTTTGCAACGCGACGCGGAATAGCCGTCGCGAAATCGATCGCGAGATCCCCGGGAAACATTACTGACCGCGGGATAAATGGCAGCGCCCGGTTGTTGTTGCAATTAAAGGTCTCTCCAGCTAAGAGAGAGAAAGAGCTATCGTGGCGCGGGCGAGCGCCTTTTCCCGTACAATTACGGCCGATGTATCGACGTCGAGGACGTAATGATCTCGGGCGACGATTATTCAAGCGGCGGCGCGCTCTCGAATGTTTTCGACCACCGGGTATGCAATATCTCGTGCATACACAAGAGCGGAGAAAGCTGAGAGGCGGCCGATCTTAGCGAGCTAAACGTACTTTATGCACCGTGCCCTCGTTCCGCGTTTTATCCGAACAATTAGACACGTGGTCCGACGGCCAACGGGGTGCGCGTAAAAAAAGTCGCAACCCTCCGCCTCACGGGGAGTTGCCGCCGCGGGAGAAAGAGAGAGAAAGGAAGCGGAAAGAAATTTATCCGCGCTCGCGCCGCCGGACACGCTAATTTCACGTCAATTACACGCGACACGTAACGTACCGTAATCGCGCGGAGTCTTCCCGAAGCGACGCTAAACACATGTATTACAATACAATGGATATTGGAATACGAGAGGCACACGTACGATTGCGCTGCAGCTACCATTATCGAAACTACATTTGGCTGACGGAACTTTTACAATAAAAACAAATAAAATTCATAAGGCTCTGATGTGAAATCACAGATACGAAGTAACAAAGGATAGAAGAGCCACGACGGATGTTGGTGTCTAGATGATTGTAATTTTTTAATTTATTCTCAGCCAGGATTGTAAATTTTTCGCAATTCGACACTAACATCCGCCTTGGCTCTTACATCTCCTACAATAAGGTTGAGTCGATAAATAAATATCTTAATTAACATGAGAAGCTTAACACGAAGAAGCTAGAGAACAGTTTCTTTCCTTCATTATTTGCCTCTTTAATAAATAGAAAGTAATCGTAGTCACGCAATCACCGATATGATTATAAGGATGACAAACTAATAAATAGAGAGATACGCTGAATGAAGAATCCGCTGCGGGATTATGCTCGATTTTATTGTGATTGTTATATTAATCACTTGGCTTTTGCAGTGCAAGTTCTTCTGCTCGACAAAAACAATTCAATTACGAAACAGCGGCGAGTCGCGAGATGATTTAAATGGCTCGGCATAATAAAGTGTTACATTACGTACGTTTTCTGGTAATAGCAATCTGCATATTCAGACCGGTTGGGATAATCGTTATCGCGACATTAGAGCTTTCTCACGTTCGGACTAGCTATCGAACGCTAATTAACAAACGCTCTTATTTATGTGAAACGAACGGAGCAAAAGTTTAAACGGCGATCGTTCATTATCTCGTAATGCAATCTTAAAGCGGCGTACCAGCCTCGGTGTAATTAATAATGCATTTCGCATTCGTTACTTTTGCGTTTCTCTAAAGTGACACACCTCGATTACCGTAATAGCCACGAACGTTCATTCTGCTTTTCATTTCAAGCGAATTCGTTCACTGGATTACAAACCGCTTCCACGCTTCTGCCACCTATTATGTTAAATTGAACAAGATGATGTGTCCTGGCCCACTCGCTTTTTAACCTTCGCAATAGTGGCCCTTCAACCCCTTAACTAACGAGTAATAAGCCTATCTCGAGTCGGTCGTTGGCTTTATTAACATACGATGATGTATTACGACATGGTACCGGAAGTTAATTAATTAATATTTATTCCTAATTTATGCGCGCGCGCTCGCGTCACCGATAAATTAAAAGCGAATACTTGAAGTCCTTTCAAACCCGACGTTTAAAATCTCTTAAAAATAGGATTTATGACAGCGTCAAATATCCATAGTTGTAAGTAGAGAAATATCTCGTCGACTTTCACTTGTACAACATTTTTATTTAAAATTTAATGAGGAAGGAGATCGATCGAAGCTCGTATTCTACAGTTTTCATATTATTCTCTTTCACAATAACTTGAACCTCAAGTTACTCAAAGAATGATTTTCCGATCTATTCATTATACGTGCACAAGCTGCATCGCACGCTCATAAAAATATAATTACATGTAAAAAGAAAAAGCTCGCGCATAAGCCGAGCCCGCGCGTTTAAGCGTTAAACGTTAGGTCGTAAGGGAGAATAGGGAAGAAAGGCTCAGCAGTACAGCAAGGATACGCGAGGAAGAAAAGGACTAGAGGTCCGACGATCGCGTTCGGGCGCAGAAAGAGTAGAAAAAGTCGAGCGGGGCAAAAAGGAGGAGGTAGAGGTGGTTCCCCGAGAATGGGGACATTAGCATAAGCTAAGCCGAGCTAAGCGTGCCCATATAGCACGGAAATAAATAGCCCCCCGTCTCGTATCTACGGCGAGATGCTTTAGCATGGGCCATCGTCGTGGTCGCCGCCGCCGCCGCCGCCGCCGTCGTTCTCCTCATCGTCCTCGTCGACCCCCCCTGACTGAAACCTACCGCCCGGTCGCGAGTCGTGTGCGTGCGAACGTGCGTGTCCAACGAGAGAACACACCGGTAGAAGAGGATCGCCCGGTCCGAAATCCTCTCGGTGTACGTGATGCGTATGCGATGGTGGTGGGTTCCTCCTGGAGAAAGGAGCAGATGGGCCGGGAGATAGCTCGCGCGAGCGCTCGTTCGGACAGGATGCGGTTGTCATCGGATGCGACGAAAGAGAGAGAGATAGAGGAAAAGGGAGGAGATAGATACCGGGACTAGAGATTGGCTTCGGGGAGCGAGAACACATTGCGGTGGGAGACGGACAGAGGGAAGTGGAGAAACGCATTGTCTCAGCGGCTCGATGACGATCGCGACACAACGAAGGTACCTACGTACCTACGTACGTACGTCCGCGTCGCCGCCACTGCCGCTGCGGCGTTACACATTGTTACGTCAGTGAATTGTCGTCATCCCGTCGCCGTCGTCTCCTGGTCCCGACGGGGATCGCGCTGCTGGATGACAGTCGCAGGCGTACCGGCGGCGATAATATCTCTGCCACGTCGATTAGACGGAGCCCGCGGTCAGCGAGCAACGTCGAGGACGTCAAGAGAGCGTACATCTTCTCTGGAGAGACATGGAGAGCGAGAGAGAGAGAGAGAGAGAGGGGGGGGGGAGAAATAGAGAGACCGACTCCGCTTATGCTCGGAGAGTTCTTCCGGCGCACGCTCTCCTGCCACCCGGTATGTGGTACAGGAACCATGAGGCTTGGAGCGATCGGGGGAAGAGAAAGAGCATTGTCCCTCTCGGTGCGCTGCTAGCCTCTCTAGGCCCGTCGAGGATCGCGGCTACGTGACAACGAGCGTCTTCGAGATAGCATCGTCATGACGATTATAGGCGGGACAGGCAGGCAGGCGCGGGTAATACGCGGACGACGACCGAAGTATCGTTGTGCGTAGGGAACACGTCGTCGAGACCCTCGGCTCGTGCTAGACGCAAAAAACGCGAATGGTTTTCTAGTTCTTCCGACGCGTTTTTCAAAGGGAACTCGTGACGAGTCTGTTGTCGCGTGGTGTCTAGATAATATTTCATGGGGCAGAGTTGTGTGCCTTAAATGAGTCTGTTTTCTTCGACCGAAAGAAGAGAAGAAGAGGAGAACTACGGCTTGATGAAGCTTGATTGAAAGAAACTGCCAGCGGACGACGTGACTTTTAGAGAATGCGGAACTAAGACTTTTTAACAAAAGTGTAGAATACCTGCGCGCGTGATTTCTTTCTTATTTTCTTACGATAATTTTTACGCGTAACAAATAGTTAAAAAGGTCTACGGATGGAGAAACACGACACACGCGTTCAGAACTGATAGGGCAAGAAAACAGCTCGCATTATTGTTCGAATTAATATCTTGAATCTGTGCCACCTTATGACAGACCCAATAAGTATTCAAGTAGATTCCAACTTAAATTAAACCGAGAACAGAGCGATGAAATAATGTCAGACTCACCGGTGGTGAAGAGGACGATGGCCTTGAGGCAGCTGTATTCCGCGGAGTCGACGTGGAGCGCCTTGAGTTTCTCCACTTGCTCCTGGAAGATCCTGATGTGATCCATGAAGGCGACCACGCGGTCCGCCGCCATCGGCGAGGCGTGGAGGCCCGCCGCCGCTAGAAGCGGCGCCACGTGGAGGGGCATCGAACACTGGCTCGCGTTCAGGACGAACAGCTCGCTCCACACTAGCCTGAGCAGGGCCACCTGGTCCGTCACCTGAAGATCCGGGAAGAACGGGATGTTCCGGGCCCACTCGACCGCCGAGAAGAGCAGCCGCGCCGCGAGCTCGCAGATATTGTCGATACCCATGATGTTGTTGGGCTGCATGCACTGGCCGTATCTCGAGGTCGGATAGGGCTCCGCCCTCAGCAGCAGGCTTATATACGACGAGAGGTAAGAGTGTCCGTTTAGGCTGGCACACGCGACCGCGTCCCCGTTCGTCAGGGCGAACTGGCCCGGCAGACCCGGCAGCGAGGGTTGCGACGGCGGCACTCGCCCCCTCTGCACAGCTGGAAAACAGAAGCGGAGACGTCGTTTGATAATGTGAAGACTCGCCTTTACCTAAGATACTGATCTCGCTTTCACGTTACACGGTACAATCTTGTCCCGAGGTCTGCGCGAGATCAAGACGGCCCAGGTTAGTCGGAGCGATCGAGCTTGCGGAATTCGAACCTCTTCAAGTATTGCATACGAAAAGCTAGAAAGATGAAAGACGACAGATGAAATACACAATATACATCAACGGCACTCCCACTCCTTACGTCTTTCTCTGTAAAATGTATGCGTTTAACTGTAACTTTCGCAAATTATTTGCTTTCACAAATAATTGTACGTCTCGCTTTAACGGCAACGCGCTTTAACTCGTCCTAGTTTTACACGTGACCTTCATCCATCCCTTTCTTAGACTGCCTCGAGGTTTCTAGGAAAATTTCAACGTTACGCGGGGAGTCTGATAAGCCTGTTGCGCAATAAGATTTATCTGTGCAGTCACGCGTCATCGAGTTCGCGACTCCGGCATAAAGGAGAAACGGGCTCTTTCACTTTTCGGTACGCAATCCCTGGTTGAAATATTATCTATTTAAACCTAGCCTAGCTCATTTTCAAAGACGCATATCCATTCACCATCTGCGCGTACGAATTGTCATACGGACGTTCCGTGCGATCAGCGTCAACGCGAGAGATACGAGGCGGGCGAGCGCACCGTTAACTTTGATTACGTGCAAAAGATCAACGGCGGTCGCACGAATTATCCTTGAATATCCCAAGCACCAAGGGCACTCTTGCCCATTCGTTCGATCAGCGCGATCAAAAATCCTGACGAACGGATTGCGCCATGCGCGTCTATAACGCGAATCTCCACGTCGCCCAGGGCGATCATCCTCATCAGACAGGCGTGACGTAACGAGCGGAGGGTCCTCTCCTCGGACTTCGCTCGTGCCGACCACCGCGTGGCTAACGGTCCGTCTCGCTGGGAGAGACCGTTCGAGCAATTCGTGCCTCGCAGCGGAGGATTTAGCTCGGGATACGTAACGCGCTCGTTTACCCGCGTACACTACTTCGCTACGTGCGCCAGCCACTTCCAAGAAGTCACCGGCGACGACCGCGGAGAGGCGCGACACCTGTACCGGAACCCGGATGAGTCTCTCGCGGCGATACTCTCGAGTGCCTGCAAATATTGTGCAAAGGCAAATACACGCCGCGGTACGTGCCATAACGTGCGGCGCGTTCAAGTACACGCAAATACGATCGCCCGAGAGACACCCGCGGTGTGTGTCGGCGATCCGATCGCGGCCGTACAAATTTCGCCGAAAGCGCCGCGCGCGCGCGCGCGGCCGTGCCGGTTCATCGACCGGCCATCATTATCGTCATCATCATCATCATCATTATCCCCATCATCGTCGTCGTATCATTGAGGTTAATGCCCGCTGCAATTCTAGACGTACCATTTCGACGGATTTAGTTACCCCCTTTTTTGCCGAGACACGCGCGTTACTGGGAGAATTTGCAATTTCGCTGCATTACGTATTACGTCCTTCTGACGGGAAAGAAGCGTGCAATATGTGCAATTTGGAGTAATGATTGTTACAATCGGTATGCACGTCTGATAAAAACGTTATACGTTTCCTCACAGCGTATGGTCTTCGCTTTAAAATGGTTACGGCGTACGTTATACATCTATTCAATTAACTTATCGCGTCACGAACTTTGCACACTCGCGTACGTGGCCATCTACATGAACTTAATAAAATTTAAGCCTATCTGGATATCTTATATCGTGATAAAAGTACCAAAGGGAAGTATGACATTAGGCTTCTAATACGAGATAGCCAGGTTTTCAACATCCAAATTCAATCACAAATCTTTTCTTCGCGACGATCACACGATCTTACAGTGACTCCTCCACTAAATGGATTTCACTCCCAGGGCAATAAATTCATGGTGGAACCAACAGACGAGGTCTGTTAATTCGGCAGAGACCCCGCTATCTCATAAGAGGAGATCTATATTTGAATAATTTTAACCCTACGTTTATTTCTCTTCCGACGATTCTTCTATTTAGCGAATCGCGAGATTAAGATTCTCGTGCTCTGCAACGCGGTCTCTCTCGAGGCGGTTTCGGCTATCGATCGGCGACTTCCTGCGGGCCTCGATCGTGCCTCTCCGCGGTGCGCGATCATGCGAGATGTCCTGCAAACCGTTACGTACTTATAAACGTGCCTCTGCCGCATTCCCCGGGCGCGATTACCGCGATTATTACCGGGCCGCGCATTTTTTTCGCGCGTGGGCTACACACACACGTACACGCGAAGTGGAGGAGAAGGTGGTGGACGACAACACGATTACTCCGTTGAGTAACGACCGCGCGTATTCTTGCGCGATTGTCCGCGGCGCGAGCGTGTGCGATTGCGCTCATCTGTCCGCGTAACGCAATTACTTCGCGTTACTCGAGTGTGCTTTCACTCGCGATAATTGGCAAATGACGGGGCAACGCGTGCGCGTGACAATGCTGAAAACGAGCGGCGACCGGAACGAGCTGCCGACGAGCCTTCGCAAATCTGCGCCTCAACTTGTCGACTATTGAAGCGAATAATGTGAATTATTTTAATGCGCGCTCGCGGGATACGTGGAAACCTCAGGTGTCTCAAGGTTGGATTTTTCCACGTAATCTAGAATAATAATTTCGCAACTGTCTTCTTCCTAGAAGTTGTAAATTTGCAATAACTACTTACACCGGTACATTATATCACATACATATAATGATAACAATTATTTATAATATGTATCAATTATAAGGACATAAAGCAAGATAATTGGTATTTGTTGTACTTTCCCCACGAAGAAAACTATGTTTCTCGTGGGGAAAGATTCAAAATATTCAAATTGATATCGAACCATGTGTTTTATCGGAATATCGTTAAACGCAGAATTTTTATGCAAAGATCATAAGACATCTTTCTGTATTTTCTTTCTAACAACGAGCAAGTAGTAGATTAGTTTGATCTGTTTTATACTTTCATTCTTCTTGACGCCTCGTGCGTTTTCTTTGCGCGATATCACTAGCGGCAAACTAAAATTACCGCGGACCTTAAGAGGACGGACGCAGCCTCGACGACATTCTGGAGGACTCTCGATCTTCGGAACGCGGAACCGAGAGAGCGAAAGCATCGAGAGCACACTTAAACCCCGCAGCCGAAAGGGAACACCGTCTAGGACGTACCCCGGCAAATTGCGACTCGTAACAACGCGTGGGCGTACGTACGGCGCACCGATGCGGCGCGATGCTGCGCTCGTGTTCTCGGAAGAGATAGCGACTCGAGAGCGAGACAGCAAGCGCGAGAGAAAGACCACTCGCTCTAGCTCGCGAGAGGCTGGGCGGTGGTGCGGGACCAGGAGAGGGTGGCACGTTAAAAGCGAAACGGAGAAGCGGACGAGAAGCAGCGGTCGCAGAGGAAGAAGAAGACGAAGAAGAAGAAGAAGACGAAGACGACGACGACGACGACGACGACGAGGAAGATGAGGAGCGAGGAAGGGAGGCTTTCACGTACGAGATTCTCCTGCTCGGGAGAGCCGAGACTCGAAGAAACGGCGCCCCGCTGAGAAGCGCCTGGATGCCAACCTCCGCCCCGCGGCTCTAACGAAGGAATGGGCTCTCCTCTCTTCCTTCTCCGTCCCATCGCCTCTCCCTCTATTCACCGTCCGTCGTTTCCCCGGTCCCATTCCCTCTCCGCTCTCACCTTTCCTCGCGAAAGGGACCACATGAGGGATCCAGACGGGAGGGTCCACCGTCGTCTCCCCCCCAGAGCGCGAGGGATCGACGAAAGTCCCATTTAACGCTCCGGACAGCGGCGCCGCACTTCCGCGATATCGATGCATCGACGATGAGGCGAGGAGAGATAGAGAGAGAGAGAGAGAAAGGGAAATCGCGTACAATGACGCAAAGTTGACACGCGAAACCGGAGATAAACATGTTCTGAGCATGCGGGTGAGCTTGTCCAGATCGTCCGATACCGCCGAGTGATTCATCGGCGGAGGGACTCGCGACTCTGCGCTCCTTTTTCTCCTCGTTTCCTTTGCCGACATCTCTCGGCCCGCCTTCTCCAGATCGTCCTCGTAATCGCGCACGCAGAATCATAGAGGAGCACTTGTGGGAACGGAAAAGCGACGGGGATCGACAAATCGATGGAAAAGGAATTGGTAATAGTAAGGGGGAGCGAAATTGGCGCGTAATTGCATAAGCAAATATAAAGGAAATGAGCTTCTCATTTATTACAGATCGGATGAATCTCTGTCTTCACAAACGAGATTTTCAATCGAAACATTTGATTCAATATGCGCATATGAATCTAATTATTGTATATCTCATGCGGTTTACTTGTATATTCTTATTTCGTTTCACATACACACACGTTTTCGCCCGCAGGCGCATGCACGCGTCTTATTAATTTGTTAGTCCATCGATATCTAACACCTTTATCCTCCGGAAATCCACGAGGCATCAGGAACGGCGCGTTCCGCGAGGAGAGAACCGGACAGATGGGAATAGCCGCGTATCGACCTGGCTGGGTTTCGCGAGCGAAACCGGGACGCCCGTGGTCCCGGCGAGAGACGATCCGCGCGAGAGAATCTCAACGGCCGGCGGAGGATGCGAATTAGCATGATGCGGTTCCCCGATAGCGCGGACTGTGCGCGCGGCGTAAACGTGTATACGGTACGGTGTATGCAGATTCGGTACCGTTACCACACCGTAGCCATCTATCCGAGTCCGAGTCGACCGCTCGCTCGCCTTGGCTCGTACCTTAGCAGTCCGCGTGACGTCGTAGCCGCAATCAGGCGATACCGTCTTCGTCGCGCTGGATTAACCGCATCGATCCGTGGTTTCTCCTCGTTAAAAGACTCACCACGATGCTGATGCGCCGCGCCGACAATTCCCCGATAGTTGCCACCGTATTTTGTACCGTTGTTAGTGGCGCTTTATCGCCATCGTTAATTATTAACATCTAAACTGGGCCGAGAATCGTATTGACACTGGGATCAATGTCGCGGTAGTAAATGTTAATTCTTAATTTTCGTATTTAGTATTGATTATGGTACATTTTATTATTGTTTGCTATTGGTGTTGAATACACGGTGAAAAATCGTGTGTTGAAATGTTGAAGTTTTCTTGTGTTACCAAGGCTTGATTATTATTTCAATGTAAAAGTAACGTAAGCCAGATATGTTATTATTTTTGTAACATTATTATGTGCTGTATTTACGTTAACGTAGTAACTTGACACTTTATGTACGTCATTTAAAAATTGCATATCATTTTGAGTTCTTTTAACGTCAGGGGAAAACGATCAAAGTAATTTTAATTCCTTAGAAAATCGATTTTTAGACTTGAACATTCGAATGTACCTAGACAATAGATTATCATAACAGATACGTCCCGGGACGCCAAAAGTACAAAGGAATTTTTCCAGCGGCGAAAAGCTCTTCGCATACACATTCATGTCGTATAACAATTTACGTTCGTATCAAAGTTCAATGATGATAAATCTCGTTGGGAGACGCCGATTGCGAGAACCTAATGTTCTTCGAAAAGAACGATTGTGTAGTGGCTTGTAGCGCGAGAGCGAGTTGTGACGGTGATCGGGCTCTTGGGGAAAATGAGGTTTTCCGTCGATTAGATCTCGTGCGGATTTTTCCACGCAAACGGAATAAGAGCATTAAATCTCCGCAGAAACGAGAGAGCGATAACTTAACGAAGCTGTTATCAACTTCGTAGGCTGACGCAAATAAATGTTGACCTAAAAATTCAACATGAGAGAGCAGATCTTGCTTAAATTTGTGTCGCAATTGGTGAACAAATTTCTGACCGATTATTGTAGATATCGCAGGACTCGAACTTGATGCGTTATTCATTAGAGCGCTTTTATCCTTATTTATTACTTATTGGAATAAAAATTATTATACATTCGATTACCTAAGCTACTGAAAGGCAGGAGTAAAAAATGAATCCGAGAAGCGAAGGGTCTTGCTTTCAAGTCGAAACGGGACTTTAACCAACTAACGAAAGAAATGAGGGTGTGCTGACTATGAATGATCATGAATCTTTCATGCAGCCTTCCACTAAATGAAATTACAAAAACCGATGTTGATCGCGGACTTCCGAACTCGATGAAAAAAAAACCCCCCGGTCTTTTCTTCTCTTACCAGATTAGAAAGGTTCTTTATAATAAATGAAGGACCGTCCTGTTGACAAAGGGAAGCCGCTAACGGTAGATTTTTCGCGCGTAACGATCAAGTGAAGTCATCGCGACACTCGAGTGTCGAAGGTCGCGCTCGGGGCCCAGCTCGCCGTTACCGTAAACCACGGTGAGGCACGCCGAAGACAGACAATGAAAGATCTGACGGACGCGAGATCTCGCGCTACGCTTTCTCTCGGCGAGCGATAATGCTGCTCGTCAAAACGAACGTGGCTTCATTAGCGCGGACGTGTCCGCCGAGCGTCGCGCGAGGCCGAGGCGATACGCCGATAAAGCGGAAGAATCGCGGAAATTCTCGGCGAGGAAGACGCGGGAGGGCGAAAGGGAGAACCTTGACGCGCGCGTATCCGAGAGGCCTCACCGGGGACCCTGAGCGATCCCCGCGGCGGCGAACGCGTGGCGTATCCTCGAAGGAGTCCGCGGGACGCAGATTGATGATCCTGGCGCGCGGTTCGAAAAAAAAGGGGGGGGAGAGGATCGGAGGGGAGGTATCCGTCCAGGTAGAAAAAAAGCGCCGAGGTCGAATCTATCGCCTTCTCTCCCTCTCGCGCACACGGCCACGTGTGTGTGGATTCGCGCGCGCGCGCGCGCCAGCGTGTAGGTGGGCCCGGGGTCCACGTGCGTGTGTGTCCACCGAAGACGGGACGAGACCCGTCCGTCCCGGCGTGACGTACAACGCGAACGTACGCGCGCCATGGTGTATCGCCCGAAATAATTACAAACATCGGGGAGTGACGATCAATCTTCCGATCCGCCTCGATAATAATAAACGAATTACCGGGATGAGATGTGGGGCCCGCGGCTCGGAGGGGGTGGCGAGGGGACGGGGAGTCGGTGCCGCGAAGGCGCGGGGTGGCGAGCACCCGCGGAGCGCGTGATTTAAAATGCTAATTCTTTTCGTTTCGTGGCGACAGCCGCGTTGATTAAGACGGCTGTACGGGACGCGACGCGCGGTAAAGGAATTTCATTAGCGCTCGTGACGTACGACTTAGAAATTTAACACGGCTACGCCGAGATTGCACGCATGAGTTAGATAAAACGAGAGAGAGAGAGAGGGCACGCGTGCGTATCTGTGTACCGTGTATCGGGCGAAAGATTTGCTAGGTGTTGAGATAAATAAGTCGTGAAAGCGTTTCTCCTCGTGTCGAAGCGATTCAAGACGCTCCAACGTGGACAATATACAACATCGCCGATTTTCTCGTCGCTATCGGCAAACGAGCGCCGCGCGCACCGCTTTCGACAAGCCTGAGGCGAGCGTGAATTAAAACTTGTTGAGACAAATTTGCATAAAGCACGTACGCAGGAAAATTGAATCGTTTTACGTGGACGTAATACGAAGACTGCGGGCGATATCGCGTTCCGTTTACTGTCGATATTGACTTGGATTTCCCGTGGAAAAATTCCGCGCATTTTATTATCTCTATAGGCGTTGTTTTATTGCGGTCGTCCGGGTTTTATGCGCGCCATTCGATGGACAGTAATCGAGAATTTGCATAATTTTAAGAGCCGAACGGTAGCGCGATCGAGGGATACCTTTTTACCGCTGATTCGTTGGGACAGTCCGAATTTTCTGGAGGACCGCGGAGAACGCGAGTCAATAAACTGTCGCACACGTATGAATATTCCGATCGGCCGCTGGCAAACGCAGTTTCGCGCGGAATTCAGCCGCGAATGACGTCGATCATTTGCTTACAAATGTATGGCCGTTCCCTGTGTATGCTGATTAATTTATTACGAGGTGCTCCATTGTTATCAAGAGCCATTAGCGACTCCCCACTCGTTAATCCTCCATGGTAGCAGGGCGACTTCGCGGTGATATAGTATTTATCGTAGCTTTTGCTCGAACCGAGGTGCTTTGGATAACTAACTTTGTACATCTATCTACACGGAGAGACTTTTCTCTTAAAATTTGCCCCGAAAATTATGTAATCGTGGGACAAGACATGTCTTAAAGAATTTTATGACAGTATATATTTTACTAGTAAAACGTACGGTAAAATTTCAAAAAACTCTCCTACGGTTCTTCAAAATGCCGTGTTGTCTCACGACCAGACGATTTTCAAGATAAATTTTAAGAAAAAATTCTCTCCGTGTACAGAATTCAAATACAAAGACTTGGAGCAATTCTCGAATAGAAATGAACTTTTACAATGGAAAGAAAAACAAATGCGCTACATTAGATCAGTCAATTCCGGTAACAGCGTTAATCCCGGTAACAGTTAAGATAAATTCCAACAAATGTAACACCGATGATGCGGAGTATAATACACGCACGCAACGATGAATGGCCGCGTAGCTTTTTAAATAATGTTGTCGATTTGTTCAATTTCGCACACGTTAAAGATTCAATGGCCGGCTCTGTTAACACCTGGCGATCGCATTTACACACTACTTTCAGCGTTGAGGCATGGACTGTTGAATTAATGTTCTTACGGGAGGAGAAATATTGGGCCATTAACATAAACTCTGCGGCGATTCCGGACAAGCCTGGTTTAGTGTCCTCGCGAGCGGACGCAGCCGCAGGAAAGCGGGAACGGGAGTCGTCTTCGATTACGCTCGTGAAACTTTCCTGCATGTCATCGGTTTATATTGTCGGCCGATATTTCTCAGGTCCGCGCCGATCTTAGCGGACACGCACGGCGCCTCCTCTCTATGGTCCGCGATACGGACCTAAATACCATGCAGGTGAAACTCGACGATTCGCCGTCGTGTTTATCGATCCGCGACACCTTCGTCCAATGTTTTACGACGCTCTAGAAGCGGTTTCTTCGGTTGTCGCGAGGAAGTCGCGCACAGCTTCGCCCGGGATTGTGCCGGGTTGTGTGTCGCGAGGTGTTAATTGCCCGGCATAAAATATTGCAATTATCGTCGCTGGCGTGCCATAAAGCAGAAACGTCGTGAAATCGCAAAAGGAAATGTAAGTGTACCGCACACCCTGTCGTGCCTAATATGCTCGAGCGTCGCGGGCTGCTGTTCAAGGCAATCTTGGTTTTGTACCTTCGGGATGCGGGGAATGTTGAAGTGTCGAGAAAAATTCAACGACAACAACAAAATATCAACCAAATTAAATTAACATTCGACAATCCCGCGTCTGATTTTTTTAATACCGACGTATACAAAAGTACGTTAACTGTCGCGTCGCATCGTAAACGATACCCGCTTGCTGAACGCCCGGTGACTCATCGTATAAACTCAGAGAATAGTTTTACAATAAATACACCTCAAGGACCATCGTTCCACCAGAGGGCCACTCCATCAAAATCAAAACAGGACCACGACGAGAAGAAAGCATCCCAAGTATTGCTTTCCTAAAGGCGAGTTTGCAGCGTGCGACAAAGGGAGGGGGAGAAATGTAGAGAAGGACGCCGACTCCTCGCGAGAGAGAGAAAGAGAGAGAGAAAAGTTGGCGCGAGTAAAAGATAGCCGGCGAATCATCCGCCTACGATCTCTCCTCGGCGACGGTGACGACCTACATGAGCCTACCATCGCACGAGGTCATTGGGTCATCGGTTAGGCGTCGTGCAAACGTACCAACGCTCATCCTCGAGCTGTTTGCCTTCGCCCACCGTTTAACAAAATCCCTCGAGCGCGCCCGACCACCTCACGAGTCTGCCGCCACTCGTTCGATCATCGCGATGTGCCAGTTTCTCGCCCGTTTCTCTCGGCTTCCTCCTATCGGCTGTTCCTCGTGCCCTTGTCGACAATGTTTTCTCGCGCGCTTTCTTCTAATCAACGACGACGAAGCGCACGACGAGCGCGACGGCACGAATATCGCACAAATGTCTACATCATCAGTTTAACCGACTTTGAAGATGAATGTGATAGACATCAATTTGGGAATACATTAGAAATTGATTCTTGTAATTGATATTAAACAGACATAAAGTTTCCCCTTTCATGAGAATTAATATGTTGTAAAACTGTTGCTTTGATATGCGAGAAACTCGCATACGCTATGCGCGCGACGTACGTCATGAAATGATTAAGTCATGTAAAATTATTACAATAAAAATAATTAATATTTGAGTGTGAGCTGAGACTTTCGATTACTAAAATCGAGAAATCTTCTTCCCCGTGTCTGCCGAACATTTAACAGAAATAAACGTCAAGTTTTTCCTGATATATTATATGCGCACGTCCCTTCGAGCGAAAGGGTTAATTCCTGACGTACGAACCTGCACGAAAAATATACATTCGCGTAAGGGCCCCGCGGCAAACCTACCACGGAAGGCTATAATAACAGCAGGAGGGCTTCCTAGTCTTGCGATCTGACGTCTCTTTCTTCCCTCAAAAGAATTGCAATTTCGCGTCTAACGTACAACATCTATCCACTGTTCGTTTGCGCAAAATTGAGAGATTTAGCTTTCGCGAAACGCGATCACGCGGAAACTTGCAGGCATACAATTTATTGCGATATCGCTACGTTATGACAGTTTATAATAAAATCTCGCAGGCGCCACTTATTTCTGTCTCACATAGCGGTACGTATATTTAAAAGAAAATAATAGAACGCAGATTTGCATAGCCCACGGGCGAATACTTCTCGATTGCACGTAGAAAATGTTAATGCGTAATGTGGCAGTTCGTAAGGCAGGGGCCGAGATTTTCTTGCCGTCGTCGATTCGCCTCGTGACGAAGTATCCGTTGGTGTAGGTTTGGCGAATCGTTTCTCGTAAATCTCTAGATGTATCAGGACGAAGGTCAATCATCAACGACGAAGAGACGAGTGTGGTGCGACGAGTTGAGCGAAACGGAATAACGGAAGGGATGTCGAGAAGAGACGTGCAACATATCGCGTGGCCAATGCAACACGGAATAATTTTTTACATACCTAATAAACGGGTGTCCGTATATACCCTTTGGCGGTAGTTCTGACTTAAAAACGCAAAAGGGAGAGAACATACGAGCGAAGAAAATCGCAGCAAAACGAAACGATCTTAACAGCATTCCTATGTTGTTAAAATTTTCATAGTATCGATTTAGTTTACGACAAAATGCAATATACGAATTGGCTAAAACGATGAAAAAGGTATTTGTTTAACTGGTTTATAGATTAATTATTTCCGATTCTTGATTTGACAGCAATTCTCAAAAATACAAGGTTGATTAATTAAATCGTCAAAAAACATAATCTAATATAAAAAAACACGGATGATCAAATAGCACGTAATACTGTTAATAACTTGATTTACTTTTGTATCTTTGGAATAAAATGTAAAGCTAATTGTCTACCAATGTCTAATACACAAATATCGTAAATTTTTCAATACATAAGAAACCTTTAAATTTCTAGTTTGCAAAATATTTATATCTAGTATAAAATCGACAAGATATTCCCGTCAATTAATATCTAACATTTTTACACGTTAGAGAAACAGCTATCAAAGCCTAACATTTTGTTCAGGTGCAAAACAGTCACTCTTCCAGTGGAGATATACCGCATTATTTTGACGATGCTCGTTAATACTTTAAATCGTCAAAAAATATCGCTTGCGGTAATTACAGAAGCAACTAGACTTTGTATATTCTGAATAATCAGGAGCTATATTATTTCATCAACTTGCCATTACGATTATTGCACGCGAAGCCGCTTAATGAACGCCTAAGGTTCCGACAAATAACTAACGCAGTACGGAGTATCGCTACGGAGGGATTTACGTAATACTGCCACGTGTCGCGGCGCTCATCAACGTCAACAGGGGCTGGCGTGATAGCAATGGTGGAATCGCGTAGATTGTAATTTGCGGAAGATCGAGCTGGTGTAATACACCGCACACGGCCTAGCTGCAAGGCCGTCCCACAAGACTCGCGGCCGATCGCGACATATAGATCGTCTAATAATTATTAGGTGTACGGCAGCTCGCGCGCTGCTTACCTGCACGTCGGTTGCACTTGCTCCGATAACCTTGGCACCGAACCGGTTCCCACGATCTTTCTGCACGTTAAAAACGCTCGCCTTTCAGTCATCTTTACGAAATCGCGCGTCCTCGGCGCAACGCGCCATCTTTTTTAAGTATTTAACCCTCATCTCGTCGCTTCCACCCCATCATTTGTTCGGCCTGTCAATCAAGTCGATAACAACCGCACAATGTATGTCGTGCACTGACTTATCGCAAGCGTTCTCTCTCTCTTTTTCTCGAGAATATAATCTTGAGAACATTGATTGCTATTACTGAACTAGATCGTTTTGATAAAAAAACTGCTATTAGTCCTACAAGTGGTACTAGTAAATTAGACGTTTCTTTTATCATTTATCGAACGCAATAATCACTGTGTCAATTATATTGAAAAAGTATTTATAGCTCGAGTATAACCGACAAGATCTAACATTTGCATTCGTATCTTTTCGATTAGATCTAATAACGGAAATTACACAGAAGTTCTACAAAATTCTATTTATATGTCAAAGCTAAGAAATCCGCTATAAATATCTTTATTTCATAGATAATTTATTTTAAAATTAAATTAAAATTACACAATTCAATTATTTCGTAAAATAGTTACCGCTATGATTTATGGCAATAAAAATTTAGAATCGTCATTGGTTTTATTTGATGTTCAAAGCACTCAATCGATACGTGCGCCTTATACACGGAGAGAATGTTCTGTTAAAATTTATCCTGAAATTTATGTAATCATGGGACAACGTGGCATTTTGAACAATTTTATGAGTGTTTTAATTTTACCATACATTTTACTATAATGGTAAAATTAGAAAAACCAAAGTTAAAAAATTTTACTAGTAAAATGTATGGTACAATTTCAAAAAGCTCTAAAAAAATTCTTCGAAGTGCCACGTTGTCTCACAATTACATGATTTTCAGGATAAATTTTAACAGAAAATTCTCTCCGTGTATTTACTATTATAGTAAAATGTATGGTAAAGTTAAAAAACTAAAGTTAAAAAATTTTACCAATAAAATGTATGGTACAATTTCAAAAAGTTCTAAAAAAATTCTTCGAAATGCCATGTCTCACAATTACATGATTTTCAGGATAAATTTTAAGAGAAAATTCTCTCCGTGTACGTATTAACATAAAATATATGTATATATATTTTTTTGTTTTCCTAAAACGTTTCTTTGTAGAAGTTCTTCGAGTGCGATACGTGCATACATCGTTATTAGCCCCTCGAGCTCGGGTACCGTTCTTGCACGCTGACGAAAAGTCAACTCACCCTTACAAACCTGACTTTACGATAGTCATAGAAACACTAATGCCACGTTTGGGATAGCTTCCGAAACATTGTCTCGCGTTGTCGAGGGCTCTCGATAGTCGAGCGCGTCCCCGCGATATCGCGATGCGAATCAACATTTAAGGGGCGACTATGGAAAGGTCAGGAGCGCGGCGGGACCCTCCTCGGCGACTTTAAAGGTCTATATTCCCGCCCTTGCGCGAACATACGAGACGTAAACACGATACCTAAGGGTTCAACAGCATCGCTACGACTTTTAGCGACAAATCGCGCGAAGAAATTTTATTTGCAAACCTTTTACGTTTTATCAAATAGAACTTTTTCACTGGAATCGTTCCAATTATTTCACAGCACAGTGCAAGATTTAAACGTTGACAATAAATTTACATTGAGCATTATTAATATGTGCTATTAAATAGTAAATCATTCATTAAAATAAAAAGCGTTCTGAAATTTTAAGTAGCAAAATAATTTACGTAAGCATGTAACACGAAAGTCTTATAATTAAACCTCACTTGTTTCTCTCGATAACCAATCCGTAAATTTAAGACTCGTAAACTTTGTTATCTTTATAACCCAACATTCTCTCTCGCAAGGTTTCGTAATTTACGGCGGATATTCAAGTCCGTTCAACGTGGCTTTACGTCTAATCGGTAAGTTATAGAAAACTTCCATAAGCATCTACCTGATATCAAGACATGAACGGCTCATCTTAAGATAAATACGTAGAAGCTTTCATGATGAGATTCACGACTATCTTAACGCAGCATTTAATGAATGCTTGTGCCATTTCATGTCACTCGTTTCTCAATTTACGCGATTTCGTGTGATCGATCGCCCGCGATCGATGACGAATTATTGAGACGACGATGCGGCTGCGAGGACTCGCGCGTATAATCCCGATCCTAATCAGTTCCCCACTTTCGCGCGCGTACGATAAGTTCGTTAGCTCGAACTTCTGGGCGGCGAGCAGTCGGGTTTACGACAGGACGCCCCGGGCGATCCTTCGTCCTGTTAACTCCACCTCCTTCCACTTCATCTTCCTCGCGCGAGCATTACGTCACGCGGGACCGTATTTATAAACGCGTGTCGTCACGTGCCCGAGCTAATTTCCTACGCCGACGAAGCCGTCCGCTTCGCCGGGCTTTTCTCGCCTTCGGCGACGAAGGAGTCCCAGCGCCTGGACCTTACGCGGCACGCACGAGGTGCGCTCGAGTGCGTACTTAGCCCGGTCGGAAAATTCCCATGGAGATACCATCGTGTCTGGCCCACTTTCGATCATAAGCGCGCATCTCGCTAATCGTAGATACCTATCAACTATTAAATTAATGGTTTCCATAGCCATCCCTGAGAATATATCGTAATTATCGATTGCAGTATTGAAGAAAAATTTCACGGTCGCAGTCTAATATATTATCAACGACCACATGGACGTATCCGTGAACGATTAAGCTGCGTTTCGAACCGTCGTGGCGTCTAAACTCCGCTGTCTAATCGGAGATAGTCGTTTATTAATCTACGCGTGATTTCACCCTTGACACGCGCGAGGGGCGCGAGAAAGACGAGAAAACGCGCGAAGCGAAGGACTGGTCTAAAATGAAAAGAAAGGTGAAAACATGCCGAACGATCTTCAGATCTGCAGATACGGCGCTAAACGCGCGCGTATAAAACCGCCAGGCTCGACTCATTGATTTGTACTTTACGAAAATATCGCTGCATCATGCCATAACGTTGTTTCGTAGGCGTACGCCGGCATCAGCGACAAGCGTATCGGGGATAATCTTTCTCGCGCGCGTTCCATTTCACGGGCAGGAGGAGACGGGGTTCTACGAGTGGGACGATCCTCCCTAGAACTCGCCTCGAATCCGCCCGGGACTTTTGCAGCGGCTTTCGAGAGAGTTAATCGCGCCGCGATTAACGGTCGTGATTGCGACTTGCTCGGCCGAACCACGATGGGCTCGGGATCCGAGGAGTGGATACTCGATCGTTTACGGGCCTTCGGCATGCTCTTTTCCCCTGGACGGGCCCGCGCGCGGGATGCGCGCAAGATCCGAGATACGCTTGCTAGGTCCCTTCGTTGGGAGGGGGAGGGTAAAAAAAGAGAAAGAAACGACCTCGACGTCCCTCGGCGCGGTTTTTACTTGAAACGCCCGCGAATGTGCGCGATCGGTTATCGTGGTAATTGTAAGATGATCGACTCGACGTCGTCCTAAAGCTCTCTCTCGCTTTGCATTGTGAGCCTCCGTGATTTCAGCGTCGATGCAACAAACGCGCGGCTCGAAGTAACAAGCGCTATTTCGAAGTCACTTATAGCCCCGCTCGATTAGCTTCCTCATGCCCGTTTCTCCCAAAGCAGTTTAACTTTAATCTCGGCACAACTTACTTTGTATCTTTTTCTATAGTTGTACGCATTAGAAAAAGATAAGAAGTAACTTAAACCGAGATTGAGGTTAATCTGCATTGGTAGAGACGGGCAGTCGAGATATAGCGTCGGTTCCTTATTTAACCCTTTGAAGCATACATACATTTTCCCTTTCGGCCGATTTTTCTGAAACCTAATACTTAAGGGTTTTTTTTGGGTCGCTGATTCCTGAATTCGATTGAAACCTGGACCTCCCTACACTCTAGGCGGGCGTCTCACTAATTCGACCACCGAGTCATAC